>NC_044983.1:67582399-67882399 GCF_008728515.1 Papio anubis
ACTGGAGTGCAATGGTGTGATCTCAGCTCACCGCAGCTTCTGCCTCTCAGGTTCAAGTGATTCTCCTGCTTCAGCTTTCCGAGTAGCTGGGATTACAGGCATGCGCCACCATGCCTGGCTAATTTTGTATTTTTAGTAGAGACATGGTTTCTCCATGTTGGACATGCTGGTCTCGAACTCCCGACCTCAGGTGATCCGCCCTCCTTGGCCTCCCAAAGTGCTAGGATTACAGGCATGAGCCACCGCGCCCGGCCAAAGCTCTCTTATGTTCTACATCCGTGCCAGTTTCAACCTCTTACTCTAGGGTAGTAGTCAACTTTGTTCTACTTCTTTCCCCTGGCTGCCATAAGTTTTCACTTGTGCCTTTGAATGCTGGGGCCTGGGTGAAGGAAGCAAAGTGCCTAGGGCACAATATTTAAGGAGATCTTCACTGTCAGATTTGTACAAATGCAAAGTTGACACTGCACAAACCAGGAAGTGAATGTCTTTTTATATTTTGCCCCCTGAATGCTTTGCTTACCTCACCTGAGTCCTGGCTTTGGCCCTAGGAGTGACAGAGTTTTCTGCTCTTCCCTTACTGGCTTAAGGCTTTTTATCTAATAGTAAGAAGAATTTTGTTAGGACTTCTTGCCTTTCCACACTGGCATCTGTTCCCTTTCTCCAGACTCACACACAACGGAGATGTTCCAGGTCTTCTCTACTGCCCCAATACTGCTTATGAGCACCCAGCGAGATCTGTGGACAAGAAGAGCCTATGAGTAGATGCAAACTCCTGTTGTGTCTGTGATTCCAAGAAGATCTATACTTTCACTCTATTCTTCACCTTAACAGTATCTCAGATATTATAGCTGAAATTTTACCAACTCCTTTGCTAACCCTGTCTTTTTCCCATGGTAAGCCTGTCTGAGGAAGCACCTATCTTTGCTTAGATGTCAGGCTAGTAGGTAGTCCCGTGTTTTTAGTTCTAATGAGCACAGGAAAAAATAATATTTGGGAAATTATCTATATTTTTCCTGTTGCTAGTATAGGAATAATGCTCTTTCTAGCTTCCTACATCTTACGTAGAATTTTTCAATACTTTAAATATGTCATTTTCTTATCTTCTGGTTTGCCTTTATTTTTACATAAGGAGTCAGAACTCACTCTTATCTTTGTTCCTCTGTATGTGATTATTAAAAATATCTGCTTTTATAATTTTCTGTAATTTTTCTCATAACTTTAACATTAGTGTTCAGGAATTTGATTATGATCTTCCTTGGTATGGTTTTATTTGTATTTATTTTGCTTTGGACTCACTGACTTTCTTAGGTTTATGGGTTTAGTTTATATTTTTCACCAAATTTGGAATTTTTCAGTTATTATTTCTCTAAATGTTTTTTTCTGTACCCTCTTCTTGCCTATTTCCTCTTGAACTCTAATTGTAAATATGATAGACCTCTTGATATTGTTCCATAATTCTGAAGTTTTGTTAAACTTTTTAGTCTTTTTCGTTTTTCTGTACTTATATTTGCAAAATTTATGTTGCTTACCTTTTTCTTCTGTTTCTTGTCTGATGTTTTTCTTTTGTTGAGTCTAAAAAATTCTTCTACTTATCCAATTATTTAGGTTTTTTTAATTTCATGCGTATTACCCCAGACATTTCATTTGATTATTTTTATATCTTTAATCCGTATCATTATTATATACATGTTTCTAAAAAATCCTTGTACATAATTGTAGTAGCCATTTTTACATCCTTACTGCAAAAAATACAGTTTTTCTCATTCCTTTGTCTGTTTCTCCCGACAGATTTTAAATTTGACTATGGGTCACCTTTTTCCTGCTTCTTCACATGTCTAGTAGATATATCTTATCCATATTTGCCGACCACAGCAGATTCTAATATAACAATTAACAATAGGAGCAGCTTTAATAGCATAAACGCTATTAGAAATCAAAAGTGGTATTGATGACAAAAATAAATACAGGAACACCAGACACCTTAAATATAAGAACTTAAGAAGCAAAATTACTTGGGAGCATTGATCTCAGGAGCATCTTTATAACTCCTAATGATACCCTTTCTTAGCACAGCATAATTATTGATGATTAAAATGATGACTTGAAAAGTCAGAAAAAATGTGCTACATGTTCAGCACTCTCATTTAAAAAGGCAGCGAAGTGTGAATCATTAGGGAGATTCCTGCCTTTTCTCTCTTCTAGGTGTTTGATTCCAGGTTTCTTCTTGTAAGGCCTTGTCTGCTATGTGGAAGGCTCTTTTTTTCCTTTCTCTTTATCTGGCTAATTTCTGTTTATCTTTCTGGTTTTAACCTACCATTACTTCCTCAAGGAAGTCCTCCCTGATTTTTCAGTCAAAATTAGGTTCCTCTGTTATACACACTCTCATTGCACCGTAGACATTTCATCTATGGAGCTTAGTCATAATTACAGCAATTTCCACATTTATTTGTTTGGTGTTTATCAACACCACTATACTACGAACTCCATGAATGCACTGACCGTATCTGTTTTAGATATCGCTGTGCTGCCCAGTCAATGATAGGTTTCAAAAAATAATCTTTTGAATAAATAATGTTCAAACTAAAACAAAAACAAACATCAGCATGTTGCAATACATCTACAAGACTTTGGTTTTAGTAAAAGTGTGCAGTATGAGTAAATCCCTTACATATGTATTTATTTCTTCTTAATACCTGGTAACAGTGTATGTACTAAATATATGTTGAAGAAATAATGCTAAACAACAACAGGTTAATTTTCTTTATAGCCAATGCTTCTCAGCACCTGAGACTTGACGGTAACTGGATATTTTCATATTTTAATTACAAATTTAAATAGGCATCTATTTTCTTTTAAAATAGTGAAAGATGCTTTAAAATTGTATTTGTTGTCAGATGGAACAATGCTGAAAATATAGAAAGATACAACAGTATGTGCTTCATTAACCACTTCAAATCCCAAAGTTATTCCCATTTTACTTTTTTGGATCATAAACACTCTGTAGAGTCAAACTACCACAAGTAAGTACATTTGTCTCACCAAGAATTCCCCACATGGAAGCTGATATATTCTATAACTCATGATACCCATTTGGTAGCTAGAGACAAAAATGTGTTTCCTGAGAGGAAAAAAAAACAAAGGTTATGGTTTAATGTAATGGAAGATTAGGAATCCTAAGCAATTTGCTTATCAATCAAAACATTGGAAATTTTGAAAAAAGGAGCTGTCTAGTTAACAGAGTTTTCACCTGGGGCTCATTAGTGATTCTAAAAGTGGGTCTTTCTCTAGTTTCTAACTAATGCTCTGCTGGGAGTTAGGCCAGGTGTTCCTTACACTGATTTCCACTTAAAGCAACTTTATCTGAAAGCCCATCACCTTCACACCACACAAGTGCAACTCTGTTCACTGCTTTCAGTAAATTAGCTCAGTCTCTACTACTGTGCAAAGACCAAGGTGAGTGGCTGGTTTCAAATAATAAGCACTGAGGACCCTAAATTATTTTGCCAGTTTGTCTTTTGTTAATGGGAATTCAAGCTGTTCAAATTCTGTTGTTGTTTTCTTTTTTCCTTTTTAAAAACTTGTCTTGCCATATTGAAGGAATTAAGTAAGAGTCTTCTTAGTCACTTTAACAAATTTGTTGAGCAGTTAAAGCATTAGGATAATATTTTTAAATGAAAAAATTTAGTTTACAACCATTTAGAGTTTACAAACAACACCTATTTGTCTTCTACCATGTCTCAATGAGAGTAACTGTCACTCAGCATGGCGGAGGAACTTGCCCCAATTCGGTCTGGTTTCTCCTTTCAAACTTCCCCACAGTTTTCCACAGTTGGAGCAGAGTTCCATTCCTCTTGTACTATGCCTTGCTGAGAAATCCCTTGACACATTCTTTCCTTTAATTTAATGTAAGACCTGGCCTTAAAATCTTTCTGTGTTATAGACTTCCTTTTGAAATCTTGGGCAGCTCTGAAAACAGAATATATAAAACTACACCAGACTGTACCAAAACCTATTCTGAGGGCGATTCAGCAGGTTTGATTATATGCCAAGTACCTATGTATACCCCAGGCTGAAGAGCTTTCATGAGCCATTATGAAAATAATGTAATTTTAATGGTTTAGGGAAATGGGAAACCAGGAATAAAGGATCATAAGGGGGAGACAACCTATAACTCCAGTGTAAACAGGGAGTCAGAGAAAGGTAGAATGAAAGAAGCTTAAGACAGGTAATGTCAGAATGAATATATTATAATTGTGAAAGTGAATTAGAGTATAATGAGTATATTTCAGCTGTGTCTTCTAGATTAGATCAGGAGAATTTCATTCATATGGGAGAGAAGAGAATTGTGTCCTGTGTACTTAGAAGAGGACATGGGTTTCTATCTTCTTTGAGAAGCAGAAAGATCATTTTTCACGATCACTGATTATATAAAGACCGGTATTAGACTGACCACATCCTGATGCACGTGGGGAGGAAATGCACTTGGCATGTAGAGTAATCTGGGACCATAAGTATCCTCTTGCTAGAGAGGATTTGTATGTTTTCCTGTGTCTCTCTTTTTTTTTTTTTTTTTAGAGACAGAGTCTCGCTCTGTCCCCCAGGCTGGAGTGCAGTGGCGCGATCTCGGCTCACTGCAAGCTCCGCCTCCCGGGTTCACGCCATTCTCCTGCCTCAGCCTCCCGAGTAGCTGGGACTACAGGCACCCGCCACCTCGCCCGGCTAGTTTTCTGTATTTTTTAGTAGAGACGGGGTTTCACCATGTTAGTCAGGATGGTCTCGATCTCCTGACCTCGTGATCCGCCCGTCTCGGCCTCCCAAAGTGCTGGGATTACAGGCTTGAGCCACCGCGCCCGGCCTCCTGTGTCTCTTTTAAAGGGCAATAAAAGTTTTTTCACTTGGAAGTTGCATGTAATACATTCTGGGAATAGTACCTTATCATTAAATATTGAGTAATCTATGGTAGCAAGAAGAATCAACTCCTACATTTGTTTATTTTACTTCCACTATAGTGTCCAGAGAGGAAGGTGGACAGTGTTTTCACTACATGAGACCTTTTTTGGGGTACTGATTTATATGACTGCCCTGGTGGGTGAGAAAGAACTTAGAAAGACTCTCCCTAGCTGTGTGATGTTCCCTGTTTACCATCAGAACAAAGAATGACTCCACATCCCATCCCATTTCTCCCATGATCAGGGCATCTGTGTTCTAGAGAGACCCATGGGCTTCCTCTTCCATAAAGTAGCTGGGGGCACACCTCTTACCTTGCCTTAGGCTTCTAAAATACTAAATGCACATACTGGATCTACTTGTTCCTCTTACTCTTAGAGAAATGAGACAGTGGTTAAAAACCCACCTCTTTGCTTCCGAAGAGAGAGTGGTTGTTTGTATTCGGAATGTTAGGTCAATCTAGGAGCAACATTTGAAATCATTTGCCTGCTTGACCAATTAGGACAACATAGGATGTGGTCTATACAGTCAGTCACAAAGAACCATGATCAACAGATGATCTTGTTTAATTGTAAAGGACTTTTCTCTCACATACTTTTAAAGTATTTAAATAACCCCCCAAGAATGGATAACTATCACCCAGGTGGTTTTTTTTGGATGAGCTGGATGAGGGTGGTAGAAATCACTTATATAAATGTACTTGAAAAACCATGAAATCATCTTTCCCCCATAGTCCTGTGCTGAAACCGCTTCCTGGTTGTTAAGCCTTAACAAACAAGCACAAACCGTTTCAAGCCACTGAGAAGGTGTTATAGTTATGGTATGGCACCTGTAGTTAAAGATATAGGGGCCATGCAATTTGGAACTAGAAATTGATTCAATAAAGCTCATAAATTTTGCTGATATTTGGGTCCAATATACAGTCCGTGATACATTAAGGAGGTAAACACTGGATTTAATTGTTCGTTTCAGAAACCAGTTGAGCTGTTTCTGCTGCTCCTATCAGCCTTTGGTAAAAACACACATACTTAATCAATCTAAAATATGGGTGATTTATGATCCTCAGCAGGTATTTATTTGAGAAGGAAATCACAGCAGGTCCTGGTTCATACTTGTATAAGGCCCTCACAAAAAATCAGCTTACTGACTACCTTTCAAAAAATTATACATGCATAACTCCAGTCCTTGTTTTGCTTTTAATGATACCAGTGTAACTGAGACCTTCTACTTACCTGGTTTGGTAACCTGTGAGTGGGACCATAGGTTCCAGTTCAGGAAGTCAAAATCTCAAATAAAAACTAGGGATATAATGAACTCCCTATTTTTGGATTTGCAGCAGACAGAGGCAAGTGCATAGTTTTGGACTATATGTTGAATCTAAATCTCCTCCTTAGAGAGGTAATATGAGTATAGGCAAAGTGAACTTTGCTCTGTGAGAGGCTGTTAGTGTCCCCGGTAAACCACAATACAAAATAAGAAAAAGAAAAGAGAGAAAAGAATAAAGAAAAAAGAAGGGAAGGGAGGAAGGAAGGGGAGGAAGGAAGGAAGGAAGGAAGGGAAGGAAGGAAAGGAAGGAAGGAAGGAAGGAAGGAAGGAAGGAAGGAAGGAAGGAAGGAAGGAAGGAAAGGAAAGAAAGAAAGAGGGAGTGAACACAGGTCTTATCAGGGTCGTATGCTATTTAGTGTTCCTTTGTAGTATTTCTTTTGAACAATAGCACTTAGGAATTAAATAATATTCTCTGTCCAGCATGTTTAATGTGCTTTCATTCCTGTCCTATGGCTTTTTCCATCTCCAAGTCATGAATTATTTCTGCAGCCCACTCAATTTCCACCCTCACTTTCTTACTTCTCTTATTCTGCTCTTACAGCTTTCTGTCTAAATATATTTTTCTTTCTTCATTCTCTATACCAAGAGTAAAACTGTCCTCATGATTTTCACACGTGACTACATTTTTAACTATTTTATGAAATTTTTGTTGTTGACTTTTATAAAACTAGTTTTTACTTGCTATTAATTTAATATGAAAGCTATAGGACTATAGCTTATTTGGAATATTATATTGAACTACCAAAAAATAGGAATTTCTATGAAAAACCCCAAAGAAAAAAAAGGTCCTGAAAGGTCAAATAGGAAGCTAGATTACAATGAATATATTAACAAGAGTGGTCTAATATTTTTCAAAGTAGGTTAGGAGGAGGATTCAATCTTCAGGAATCATCCCCACTAAGAAGAGACAGTCATAGCCTTTGCTGTTTTCAACCAGTTCCATACAATATCTGGGGTCTGATAATTTCAACAAAATAGGAATCTATTTCAAGTTAGCTTTGGGATTTGTGGCACATTTTTGTAAGTCTTATATCATGTAAAAAGCTTATCAAGAGTAATGAAGATCTCTGTAATGAGATTTCTTAATTCATGCTTTTAGAATCTCTCTTTGTATTTGATATTCTTAAGCCTCACTACATTTGATATTCTTAAGTCTCTCTTGTTAAATCCCCACACTTCTTATCTGTACTGTTTAACACATTCAAATAAAGTCTTTATCTTTTATTAATTAAAAAAATATGTTTTTTCAAAGATCTTTTCTTCTTTTAATATGCTTTCTTTCTGGTACTCTTATCATGCATATGTTCGCGCTTCTACATCTATCCTTTATATCTATTACTTCTCTTTGTCTATGTTTTCTTTTTTTACTTTTTAAAAATTTTCTTCTTGGAGAATTACTGAATCAGGCTTTTTATCTCTTTAAAATTCTTCAATTGCACCCATCCTATTGTTTGTCTCATCTACCATGCTCTTTATGTCAGTGTTTGTATTTTATTTATCTAATATTTCCTCTTTTTTATGATTTCTGGTTCTTGATTTATGTTACAAATATTTCCTATGATTTCTCCTTTAAATATTCTTATCAGGATATTGGAAATTCTTGATTTTCACAATTCTGCTTCACTGGCATATATTTAGCTTTTTGTCTTCTGAATTCATTGGGCTTCTGATGGTCCCTAGAGGTATCAGCTACTCAGTCAGAAAACATATGGGGAAGAAACTGAAGTCCATGCCACAAACTGTACCAGCTTTGGAACAGAAGGGACCAGATAACCTCAAGGAGAATGGGCCCAAATACCAAAAATTTACTCTTGGTGACCCTTGTTGCTTCTACTGTACCAGGCAACTCTCTTGGGCAGGATTCTACCTTTCCACACTTAGAAAGATCCTGCACTAGGGAAAATCAGCCTTCTGTGGTGGTATTCCAGCAGCCATGCAAGTTTGGAGGTGAAGGAGTTGGAGAACCAAATGCCCAAGGGCAGCTCCTTAGCCAGTACCCACTACCTGCCTTCATTAATTGTTCTCACAGGCAGGGCTTTGAACCACCCTGGTACAGATCACCAACCCCGGTGCTTTGGGCTGTCTGTGCCATTTCTGGGGAGTGAATGAGTAGTTATTGTACCAACTCAAAAAAAATACAGGATGAAGGACAGAGAATTAAACAATTCCATCCAGCTTATCCTTTCACTGCCACTTGGGCAGCACACAGCCCTGGGCTGCAGTTGCTCACCTCCTAGGCACATCAGCTCAACATGGTCTCTGGTGTCAGCAGGGGAAGTTGTTTCTATTGTTTCCTGGAGTCCAGGCTTCTCTTTGGCTGCTATGGTTTCTCCAGGTTTATTTTTAGGGATGGAGCTAGCAGTATATGTACCATCTTGACAGTAAACAGAAGCCATGAAAGCAGTTCTAGCTTGTGCCTCTGAGGAAAGTCTCTTTTTATACGCTGCTCAATGTCATTTACTCATTGAAAAGGTATTTCTACAGTAAATAGCTAGGAGAAAATGCCTCAACTTTCTTATTGAACTTTCAGAATTCAGTGGTCAGATAAATGATTGTTGATTTCCTAACCTTTAAAAATGTTAGAAAAACTTTCCATATGATGTAATGTGACATTTGGTTATGTTACATATAGCATGTGGTTAAAACTGCTGAATATCATTATAATTTTATTAATTTTCTGTGTTGAATTGTTATCACATATTTTGTCTTGCCCAATTATCCAAATCCTTAGTGACTATTAATTATTGAGGAAAAGCAAGCATGGTCAAGTCAATGATATATGCGGGAACTCCTTGCTGTAGACAGGATCATAAAAATGACTGTATGAGCTGAAACCATACATATAGTCTTAATAATCAATGGGGAAATATTACAATTGTTCGTGACCTTTAAAATTTCTTGTCAAAACATTGAAATCTCTTTCGCTGTTGGTTATAAATGTATAAGGAAATGTAAAAGCATGGTAAAAGATTTTTTTAGTATGCTGTAATTTAAAGCATTAGAAATAGGACTTAAAGTGCTTTATACTTTTGCAAAAGAACTTATGAAGAGTAGTTTGAGCAATGTTTGTCTTCTTTTCATGTATAACTTATAGTACTGAGTGAGCATTTTTTTCTAGGCTTTGGTGAATCTTGACACCCAATTCTAAGTTTGGATCAGCTTCCAACATTTTATCCTTTGCGCTTTTAACCTTGTGAAGTATCTCTGAGTATCCATTTAAGGTAAAGATTTTTAATGGCATCAGTTCCTCTGTGAGATTTTCATCCTTTTCATCACTACAATTTTTTGCATTTATGTTGGTAAGTTCATCTTCACCAGGTTCTTCTCGCTGCAAATCTAGAGTTTCTCCATCAGTGGCAGTGTCAACATTCCATAATCAGTTATTTCTTCTAGAACTCTATTTACATTCCATACAAATTTCACTTCTAGCATTATCACTTTTTCTATTTTTGTGTTTGTGTTTCAATTTCATATTTGTTGGCCAGTTTCCTTTTCTGATTATCCATTTGTATAAATGTCACATGGGTTTACCTCTGGGAGACAAGGCACTGATACCAACACACACTTTGCTGTCTGTGCAGGAACTGAATAACTGAGGTGCAGTGACCCATCACCAACAGACTGGAAGAAGTAGCATTAGTGGTCCATTGTTTATGACAAGCATCTGCTATTAATGTAGTGATCTGTGGGAAAAGAGCTAGCAGCAAAGTCTGTACTTTGTACAATTACTCCCACTTAATATACTGTGAAATTTGTTGGAGGATTGCTGTTATTTAACTAAATAATTGTAAATGAAATTCGTACATATAGAAACTATGCACAGTTAAACTACCCATCTATATTTTATAATAAGGCCAGTTATTTGCCAACTGGATGACTGTGGTGGCTGTAAAAGTATGCCCCTCACATGTCTGCTAGAGGAGGTGTTTGATAGATGGCCTCAGGTGCTGAGATTTGAGCCTTCCACTGTGTTCCTACCAGGCCTGCACTTCCTATAGGCTACTCCTGGCCAATGCCTAACTTTTGCAGTGTCTGACTTTGGCAACTTTTGCTCAAGGACCCCCCACTAGCTGAGCTAAAACTTTTAGAAATGCATTCCAGTCTGTGGCTCTTCCTGTGCAACCCTCCTTCCTTCCCTCTCCTTTACAGGGGTTATACCTGAATCCCGATCCAAAGGCTGTCCCACCTCCTCTCTTTCTCTTCCGGATATTTCCTCTAATAAATCTGTTGCACATCTAACCTCATTTTGGCTTCTGCTTCTCAAAGGTTTTTTAATACAAGTAATTCTGAGAGTGGTCCAAGAAAACCTGAGTAACATGGAGATTTGGAACTGGATCTGTCGTCACCTGGCAGGTGAAGAGAATACCATCATGAGTGCCATGGAAGATACAGGTAGTCCCTGGAGTTTAATTTCTCAGGTGGTGACCTGGAGAAATGTCCAGATGAAGTACAATGATTACAGCCGTGATGATTTGAGCATTTGGAAGAACACCTACAAAGTCTGCAGAGCTGGCTAGTTATTGCTAAGTTGTATAAGTGCCCCACAGAAGGATAACTGGAAAGACGGTCATTAACAAGCAGTTACAGGGTGACAAAGAGGTCCTTCTCTCTTGTGCTGAAAGTGCAGAGGTAGTTAGGCAGTAGACTGATGATCCAATAGAGTCATGGAGTGCCAGAGATATCTGAATGCTCGGACAGGCATGTCTGCCAGGTTAAGGTCAGAGCACTGGTTAAGAAAACCTGAGATCCTGAAGCTCGGGTTGGGGACAAGACATCTGTTAATTTATTTTATTTGTTTGTTTATTTATTTAGAGATGGGGTTTTGCTGTGTTGCTCATGCTGAATTTGAACTCCTGGGTTCAAGTGACCCTCCTGCCTCAGTTTTCTCTGTAGCTAGAACTGGAGGTGCTTGCCATTTGCCAGGCTTAGGGACAGGAAATCTAAATGGTTGGCTCTGAGGATGTTGACTCTGCACAACCTCCTGAGCCACAGAGCTTATGATGGGGGGCCCCCACCCTGGGGAGACCCACCCTCTTCTAGTACAAGCTAGCACTCCCGGTGCTGGAAGCCATTGCACAAGCTGCTCAGCAAAGGCAACAGGTGCCTCTCAGGAGCTGCCCCACTTACTCTTCTGGCTGCCAGTTGGTAACCAGCCAGTTGTTAATCTCATGGTATTGTTCCTCCAGTAGGAATGATGGAAAATAATGATGACACAAGAAGTTGTGGGAAGACAAAGGAGGATAATTTAATTCAGTCTTGATCAAAGGAGGGACAGAGAGAATAGACTACTCAGCAAAAGTCAGGCATGTATTGGGGGTGTAAACCTTAGTGGAAGAGGGATATTCACATGGAAGAGAAGAGGAGAGGGAGGGGAATTCTATACAAAAGGCATGGCATGTGTAGGGGCACAGAGGTTTTAGAAAATATAACATTTTCAGAAGCTGAAAACAGTTCAGTATATCAGAAGCACAGGCAATATCAAGGAATATTGAGAGATGAGATACAGGTTGTGCAAGTGCCTTGTACGTTATCATATTTAGCTTTTGTGAAGAACAGTATAAGTAAGCCCAGGATGAATTTAGCTGTAGAGGGAGGGTGAATTACGTGATTATATTTATGTTTATCAAAAATTACTTAGTGTCATAAAATTATGCATGCATATATGCACCAATGTAGTTATCCTTCTTTTACTTTAGTTGGTAGCGAAAATGAAGTTGTTAGTTTTCAATAAAAATGTTACAGGAAAGGGGTCCCGATCCAGACCCTCAGGGAGGGTTCTTGGATCTCCTGCAAGAAAGAATTCAGGGCGAGTCCGTAGAGTAAAGTGAAAGCAACTTTATTAATAAAATAGAGGAACAAAAGAGTGGCTACTCCATAGACAGAGCAGCACTGAGGGCTGCTGATTGCCCATTTTTATGATGATTTCTTGATGATATGCTAAACAAGGAGTGGATTATTTATGCCTCCTCTTTCTAGACCATGTAGGGTAACTTCCTGTCATTGCCCTGGCATTTGTAAACTGTTGTGGCTCTGGTGGGAGTGTAGCAGTGAGGATGACCAGAGGTCACTCTCATGGCCATCTTGGTTTTGGTGGGTTTTAGTCAGCTTCTTTACTACAACCTGTTTTATCAGCAAGATCTTTATGGCCCTGTATCTTGCGCCAACCTCCTCTCTCATCCTGTGACTTAGAATGCTTAACTGTCTGGGAATGCAGCCCAGTACGTCTCAGCCTTATTTTACCCAGTTCCTATTCAAGATGGAGCTGCTCTGGTTCAAATGCCTCTGACAAAAACATTCATGATATAAACTTTATTTTTAAGATTAGATGGAATTAGAGCTATAAATTGACCTGGAACTTGCCCCCTTAAAATGTCTATGGAGATTGTATACATGGTTTAGAAAAGCCAGTCAAGTTGAGTTCGCTAGATTTTCATCTGAATCCTGTTCCTTAGGAGACCCCCCCTTTTTTTTTTCAGTAGGGAGGCCAATTTTTAGTGTCTTTTCTTTGCAGAACTCTTCCAGTCAGTATTTGAACTCTTCCAGTCAGTATTTGTTCTAATAGTTTAAAGAGAATGACTTTAGAAAGTTATTTGTGGAGGCTCAGAAGCCAAAGAGAAATAAAAAGATTTGAAAATTGTTATAAAAATTAAAGGTTATGGAGGAAGGACAGCTCTGTAATACACATTTGGGTTTTCTCAGGAACCACCTGAGGTAGTAGTTGTCCTTGGATGCATACACTTCTTCCTGGAATCTCGACTTGATGATAACCTGGGCTGACAGAAAATAATGCCTTTGACCTGACCTCTGTGTGATTTCTTTTTTTCTACAAATTGGAACCGATACATTTTAGAATACTTGTTTTGTATTTCTTAGTGAGATAGCAAATAGTTGGAAAGTTGGTTCCATTAAGTAGCTGCATAAAAGATTAGGATTTACTTTAAATATTGTTACAAGGGTTATTCGATGTTTCAGACATGAAGATCCAAAGCAACACAATAAGAGAAAAAGATTTTGTCTGACAAACATGGATTTTGGTTTGTGTGGGATAAAAGGAGATGCATCAAATTCTTTCCCTAGGATTTTCCCTAGGATTCTCTAAGTGTGGGCTTAAATATTATTTTTGTATCTATATTTTTGTTTGTTAACAGGATATTAAAAATGGACTTGATGAGAACTGAAAATGTCATTTCCTGATTGAGCAGGATTTGACTGATCAATGGAAAACAGTTTTGTCATGGCTTCAAATGGATTCCCTGTGAATCCTTCCAGTACTTCCAATTCCAGATGCTTCATAAAAACCATCAGTATAATGAATTAGACAGAAATATGAATCCCTCATATGGTATTTTGACCCCAGCTGGTAATATGGCTGTGATCCGAGGCAAGAATTTCCAGAAGTACTAAATGCAATTGGAATAGCAGCAACAGATATTAGTTTCAGCTATCATGGTATCAGATTTTCATTCTCCTTCAGCCTGGTGCTACATGAAGAATACAAGCAGTCCTGTGAGATACTTCCCGAGTCTGAAGCTTTTATGTCCGGATCCCCAGAATCTAAATCCCTACTTGCACAACAAAAAGAGAACCTGGAAAATATGTTGGGAAATGAGAGTGGGGATAACAAACCTAACATTCATTAGGAATCTGTCCAACATGGCTTACAATGTGGTGCACTGACAGTAAAGTGGCCCAGCCCCCTGGGCCCCAGAGGAAGAGTTAAAAGACACCCAGCAGCTGTTCCCTTTTCTCCAGAGGCCAGAAGAGGAAATGGGTTTACACTGGAGCAGGAGGGATTTAGCCTGGTATATGAAAGGATTTCTGCCTCAAGGTAATGCTTTCTCACGAAAAGCACGATCACATCACCTGCTTCTGTTATTTAAAAACACAGAATCTAGTGTCTTCTGATGGCAGGTTAGAGACCACTGATCCCTGGAGTTCAAGAGGCCCACTGGATGGCTCTTGTTAATATTCCAAAAGGCCTAATCATACAGATTAAACATTTAAACACTATTATTCTGGTCCTCGAATAGACTACTAAGAATATATTTCTGAAAACCCTTTTAATGGAATGATATTGGCTCAGTATTATCTCATGTTGGTCATATGCTCTTATTTTAATAAATGTTTTCTGTGAATACAAATAGATAATGTGTTGTGACTTAATTTTAATCATTTGTTTGCTGGTCAAAATTCTACAAAACTTGGGACTGATGAAAAAGAAATAAAAAATTAAAAAGAAGCTGTTGGTGTTAAAAAGGCAGTAATCTGCTTTTCTATCTGCTTTTTTAAGAAGGGGACAGCAGAATGTATTACACTAGACTTGGGGTTCGGATACATCTGGGTTAGAAGTCTAACACTTTATACACTGTCTACAAGCACTTTTTCTAGCCTCAAAAAGCCTTTACTTTGCTTATTTTAAAATAATGATAATACTCAGCTTGCAGATTAATTGTGCCTATCATATGAGAAAATATCACATGTGATATGTGCACATGCAAGACTAGTCTTGAAGGTCTCTTGTTCTGAGGAATGTGGAAACAGAGAAATAAATTTTCCAGAAAAGAAATTAACAAATACTTGAAGTCATGCAATTACAAAAGGAGAAATGTTGTCAAATGGTCTTCAAAATGACGAAGTCATACAACCATTGCCTCAAACTCACATGCTTGTCTGTTAGTTTGTCTTCACTACATAAATTTGCTTATTGCAAAAACATAAGCAATAAGAATGAAGAGCTCTCACTAGTGACAGCAATTTTATTTATTTTTTTGCTGTCTGCCTTCTTGGTTATTCGTCTTTTTACTAATGGAGCTTTAACACAGTTGGTTATGTATTCAACTCATATATTATTTATAGGTTCTATGTGTTGTGATTTATTCGTTGACTTCTCAAGGCTTAACCATTCTTTAATCCATTGAAAAATAGATGTGATATAGTTCTTTGGAGCTGCTGTCTACATTTTTTGTTTGCTTTCAGCATTTTACTAACAGCTCACTCTTACAAAAGAGATAACAGGGAACCCAAGTTCCTGCATTAGACCAAATTTTTCTTTGGATTACACCAAATCTTTTCATTGCCTTTGAGTTGGATGGGCTGTCCTGCTTCTCTTACTCACGTGTAGGTGATATTTTGCTTTGTCCATTCTGCAGGTTAGCCGGGTGTTTTACAGACAAGGCTGAATGGAAGCAGACACCCCACCTCCTACAGGAAAGGGCTAACGGCAGCTGCCTGGATATGACAGCAATTTTGGAGGTGGACAACAATTCAGTGTAGACATGTTTGTGGCTCTTCTGTGGATGATGCCAGCCTGCTTTTCCCAGGAACATCTCACTTGGAGCTTCTCCTTCTGCTTTACTAGTAGCAATTTATTACTAAAGCCATCAGCTGTATATTTAACCTTGTTTTGAAGTTTCCAAATAAGGATAATTCAAAAGTAGACCTGGATGGTTTAGGTTAGACAGACACAAGGTTATGATGAATACCAGTCCTTGGCGAGATTGATTTATGTACTCTTTTTAAGTAATAAGGAAGCATCTCTATTTTACGTTACAAGAAAGAAATTTCTAATCTGAAAGGCTGAATATTTCTATTTCTTAAAGCAAATCAGAAAATAATTGTGTGACTGCATATGGTGAAGAGATAAAGTTTGGATAGGATAATCTTTTCAGGCCAAATTATCTTAAAGGTTGAAATGATTCTTTTAAAAGATAAGAATGTGTAGAAATGTATAAAATACATCATGTTCCTGTATTAGACAAGAATTCCAGAGAGGCTGGAAGGTTCATCCTCAGAAGTTTATACTTAAAAGATAAACTCAAGCTGTGTGTTTCCCCTAGGGGCTGGCTCAGCCATTAGAAGACCAACCATGTCCGCAAAGGCCAACACTGTCAGCCTGTCCAAAGTTCATCTTCCTAGTGGAACTTGCCTCAAAATGCAATTAGTAGGACGTTTGTAAAAATCTTTCAGTGTATGGTTACAGAGAGTGTCAGGTTGACTGTGCTTAGGAGGAGGCAAGGCCCTCTGCTATTCATTTCTGAAAAGTGCAAAGATCATTTGTTTGGATCGCAATGTATTCAACATTTAAATGCACTTACTTGTAGAGTCCTAACTGCCCTTCCCATGGCCATTCATAGAGATGCTTCCCAAGCTGTTACACAGCCAGTGGCATGAACTCCATCCTGTGTTCCTCCCTCATGATTTGGAGAGCCTCTGTCACAGTGTTTTGCTGTCTCTTTTTTCTCACTTCAGATGTGGATTAAAGTCTGCACTCACAGCTTTCTCCGATAGTTTAAGGATATTTGATCCTTCAGTATTTATCCATTATTGGCTCTGTTTACCCAAGGGAAAATTAAGTGCAGGGTCTTAGAACAGTGAGCGCTTTAATACGCGGATGCATATGCTGATCTCTGACAGATGTTGGTCTTTGGGAACAACAGAAAGGGGAGGTACGTCATTCACTTGGGAAGCTGCTTGTGCAAACTGACTGATCCTGCAGGTGCCGGGGCAGCGTGGCCATGAGCCACGAGCAATGCTGAGAAAAATGTCTCGTGCAAAGGCAACTCCTGAAATATTACGATCTTTCACACACATACCCAGCCAGCTGGCAGGGGATTCCGAGCAGTGCCTCCTAGGAAAAACAGTAGTTCTAAAAGGTTTTCATTTTAATTATGTATTACTGGGCTTTAAGGTTTAATTTTGTGTTTTCTATGAAAAGAGAAGTTTTATTTGTAGTTGTTACTAGGAAATCTTATTTCTAAGTCTACTCAGTTATGATCATTTTCTCAGGCTAAAATGCATATTAGGCAAGGTGGCTTTTGTGCATGTCAGGGGTGTGTGTGTGTGTGTGTTTGTGTGTGGTCTCATATATTTAAGGTAGAAGAAATCCCTTCAGGTAGATTTCAGTAAAGATTTTTTGGTTGTTTTTGAGACAGGGTCTTGCTCTGTTGCCCAGGCTGGAGTGCAGTGATGCAATCACAGCTCAGTGCAGCCTCGACCTCCTGGACTCAAGCAATCCTCCCACCTCAGCCTCCAAAGTAGCTGAGGCTACAGGTATGCACCACCATGCAAGACTAATTTTTAATTTTTTTTGTAGAGTCAAAGTCTCACTCTGTTGCCCAGGCTGGTCTCAAACTCCTGGACTTAAGTGATCTTCCCACCCTGGACTCCCAAAGTGTTGGGATTACAGGCATAAGCCACCCCAGCAAAGACTCTTTTGTTTCTGATTTAACTTTTAAAACTAGAAAAGTTTGGTGTTCAAGGAACCCCGCAGCAATAAGGTGACATCTTTGTGCAAGTGCATATTTTCCATTTTTCCACTGCCCTGGTCATTTGTATGAGGGGAGCAAATGCAGGGCTGCCCCAAGAGCGCCTTGAGGGCAGGGCTGTGTCTTAGTCACCTGGGCATTCCCTGTGCCTCCTGTGGTGCCTGCCACATGATGGGTGGGTTCTTATGTGCTCAGCAAGGTCAAGCTCCTGACAGAGACAGGTGTCCCAAGCTCCCTACGCAATTTCCATTGTGCGTGATATTCCAAAAAGGGAAGAAACCCTACCAGAGCCGTCGTGATACTGAGACTTTCAGAACTTTAGGAAAACTTTATTTCATTGTGCATACAAACCCCTTATTTTTTCAACCATCAGTTGATATTATGACATCATTGGTCTAAATTACCAAGAATATTTTGTCTGATGTAGGCACTCTGTAGTAGGACTCTGGATAGATGCCATTACCCTGAGACCTCCACATTCATGAAGAGCTGCAGGCCTGGAGCCAGTCTGATGGGGCTCAAATCCAGACTCTGTGGCTTCCTGGGTAACTTTGATGGCTCAGCCTCTGGCTACATCAGTTGGTGTGAGGATTAAACGAACCAATCCATGTAAGTGCTCAGATCGGAGCCGTGCACACACTACATATCCAATACATATTATCATATTTGATTACTGAATTCTCTGATAACCTCTTTTCCAGGGAATGAGGTGAAATCTAGAGGGAATTCTTGAACTTTTCCTTCCCTGCAGTGACTCAGAATGTGGTACTATCGGGGTTTTCTGAGACCTCAGTTCTGCTCCTCCCCTCACCCTGCAGCCTGGCTCTGACTCTCCACCCCGGTTCTGCTTTATGCTATGGCTGCCTCTCCCCTGTCCCTTGTCTTGGCTCTAGGTCTGGATGGTCCTGGACTCTAACCCACATTCAGCTCAGACTCACCCTGGTGCCAATCGCCCGCACTATCCTGTGTGTTGTAACTTTAAGTGGCTGAAGGTCTCTTTCTAACATTTTAACTCAAGGGATTTGAATCACGTTTCCTGTCTCTTAGGGAAGACAGGGATTCACTTTTCAAGAGCATGGATCAAGTAGCCAGCCACTCGGTGAAAAGCACTGCTCTCCGTTCCTGGGACACAGTGGTGAACAAAACAAAATCTCTGTGCTCATGGAGATCTCATGCTAGTGAGGGAGTCAGACAGGAAGCAAATGGATATTTGATTGAATGCCAAGTTTCTGGTGCAAATTTTCTCAAGGGTTGCGAAGTAGTCATCGTAATAATTTCCACCTAGGGAATATTTACCCCTATGGGGCAAATCTGTCCATTTCTGCCCATCTGAGCAAGTAAAACACAGGACTGCCATAGTTATTGCGGAGCTCCACGAAGCAAGCAAGAGTCATTATTGGTTTATTCTCTTCCTTCCAGGAAAATATTTGCCGTGCCTGCAGCGTCCAAGGATCAGTTGGGGCCAATGTAAAGCCAGTATTATAGGATACTTCTCAGACTGACAGCCCAATGTCACTGGAAACCACTGGGCCACAGGAAAGGCAGGTAAGAATCATGGTTATAGATTCAGGTTTGGTGTCAAGACAACCGCTTTAACTTTTAGGTTCACTATCACTTACCAGTAGAATAACCATGAGCAAATTACTTAGCCTCTCTGTCTTAGTCTTCTAGGGTTGCTGTAACAGAATACCACAGACTGGGTGGCTTCAACAACAAACATTTATTTCTTTGAAGGCTGGGAAGTCTGAGATCAGGGTGCCGGTATGGCCTGGTTTTGGTGAGGACTATCTTGCTGGTTTGAAGATGGCAGTCTTCTTATGTCCTCACATGGGAGAGAAAGTGAGCTCTAGTCTTTCTCTTCTTGTAAGAACATTAATCTCATTATGGTGACTCCATCCCTATGATGTCATCTAAGCCTAATTACCTTCCGAAGGCCCCCACCTTCAAATACCATCACATTGGCGTTTAAGGCTTCTACAGATGAATTTTAGGGTGGGTGACACAAACAGACAGCCCATAACACCCTCTAAAGCTCAATTTTCTCATCTTTATAATGGGGACATGTAAGTATTTAGGTCATAGAGTTTCATGAAGTTTAAATGAGATTATGCACCCCAGATTTGACATAGTACAAAATAAACTGTACCTGATGTTTAAAGTCAAGCTCATTTTGGCCCCAGGAAGTCAATAAGCCTATTTAGGGCATTCAAGAAGCAGAGCTACTGTTTGTCTTCTCTGGGCTGCCACAGGTGTGGTGGAGGTTTCCCAGAAGGCAGCAATATTTTGTTAAATAGAGCAGCCTCTTGGATACCTGGTGAAACCAAATCCCTTAGACATCACCTGTGAACATGACGAGCAAGGCCAGTCCTTAGGGAGATGGCACCCTTAGGAAGCGGCAGGGGTTAAGTGGCGCAGTTCAGGGCAGGTCTTCAGTGATGTGGGTGAGCAAGTGTGGAAGGGAAATCAGATTACACAGAAGCTGGAAGACAGGAAAAATGATACTGTAGTTTATTTTCTGAACTGGCTAAGCAGACAGATGCCCCATAATTCACCCAGGTGGCATGAGGGCCCAGGCCTGTGTTAGCAGATGTATCCCAATGCTGAGTGCCTGGCTTGGATTCATTAGCAAGAGGTAGGGGTTTAGGGGAGGGGATTTATTTTATCATTTTTTAAAATTACTTTTTGAGAAAGGGTCTTGCTTTGTCACCTGTGCTACAATGCAGTAGTGCAATCACAACTCACTACAGCCTCTACCTCCCCAGCTCTAGGGATCCCCCCACCTCAGCCCCCAAGTAGCTGGGACTAGAGATGTGCACCACCACATTTGGCTAATTTCTTTTTCCCTTTCTTTTATTGTTTTTTTTTTTTTTTTTTTTTTTTTTTTTTTTTTGTAGAGACGGGGTCTCCCTGTGTTGCCCAGGCTGGGGGGAGAGGCTTAATACAGGTATAACAGAATTATAAATTTATTCACATAACTCAGCTGTACAATAAAACTCTACATATTTTTTACATATTTATTTTTCTATAAATTCTACAAATTCTACCTATTTATTTTTCTCAACTGATCTAATCTTCCTGGGCCCCACCTGCTGGATTGTGGGGTGATCAGGGACTTACGATCAAATTCCAAGCTCACTCTCTTCCACTGTGATAGTTTCTTTTGAACTAGTCTTTCAAACTCTCAGTTTGTGTCAGATAAATATTTAGCTAAGGGAGCTGTGTTAGTTTGTCTTCTAAATGTGAGAGAGGCCCTGGTGGAAAAAACATATTTCTTCTCACAGGTAATACTGAAGGAAAGATTTAATTAGGGTGTCTCTACAAATGTAGATTTTTCATGATTTCCTTGCAAGCTTCCCTTCTGCCTCACTTTTTCCTCCTCTAGAGCTCCAATCCTCCTCCCTTAGCGCAAGGGAATCCAGTGCTTGCACTCTTTGTAAAGGAGCATGTTCTGGTGCCAGGATCCTCTGTACCTAGCAGCTACTCCTCCAAGGAAGATGTGCAAAGAGGGCAGCTTAAGCAGATGCAAATTTTAGGGTAAAACTTTAGGCCCCAAAGCTAAAAAATGAGGAAGACTCTTTTCCTGCGTACTTCAAGTGTCACTGCTGGCTAGTCTCAGACATAAAATAAGCTTTGGTTATTAAACATGCTTTTTAAAATATAAATAGACAACACTATATGTCCTAAAAACTATTATCCTAGTTGTTTAAAATGCATATTTATATACAGTGATATGGTTTGGATCTGTGTCGTCACCTCAATCTCACGGTCAATTGTAATCCCCAGTGTTGGAAGTAGGGCCTGGTGGGAGGTGATTCGATCATGGGGAGCATTTCTCATGGTTTAACACCATCCCCCTTGATGCTGTCCTCTCGATGGTGAGTTCTCGTGAGATCTGGTTGTTGAAAAGTGTGTGGCACCTCCCACCAGGCTGTCTTGGTCCTGCTCCTGCCATGGAAGAAGCCTGCTCCCACCACGCCTTCCGCCACTAGTAAAAGCCCCCTGAGGCCTCCCCAGAAGCAGATGCTATCATGCTTCCTATAGAGCTGCAGAACTGTGAGCCAAATAAACCTCTTTTCTTTATAAATTACCCAATCTCAGATATTTCTTTATAGCAATGTGGGAATGGATGAATACATACAGTGATAAAGTTCTGCCTTCCTATATTAAGTTTATTATAGCTGCAAAGTAGCTACATATACTAAGCTAAATGCGGTTTCAAATATTGAGTCCTTCTTAATATTTAGGTGTAAATAATTTGACTTCTGTGAAAGTTTTAAAATACATATATAACAAATATTTCATACCTAACTGTGAAGACAACAAAAATATCACCCATTATACAGGGTAAATAGACTGAGATACACAGGTTAAATAGATAGCCTAAGATGTTACATTGTCCGAGTCAAAATTAAACTACTACTTAATTTTTTAAAAAAGGACTATTATGCTGAGATAGTTAAACACGGAAGAAAGCTTGCTTATTTAAGCAGTGTTACCCAAGATTAGTGGCAGAGCACATAGAAAAAGAAGAGATAGGGCCCAGGTTTGAGAAAATTAAGGAAAATTGATGGATTACTTAGCTGATTAGTTTTAAGAAGTGTTTTTTGTTCAGCAGAGGTGGTCTGACCTCAGTGCACTTAGGGCATTGTTTACATGCTTCAGAGGGTTAAGGAGAAGAGTTAATCCCGAAGGTGTTCTGTTGGAGAGACCAGATAAGTCTACCTGAGCCCCAGCAGGGTATATATACTCCACTACCATCAAGCCTCCACCTGAAAATGTCTCCATTTAACATGGCAGTGCTGTCAATTAAGAGCCAATTTGACTTAACCAATTCAAAGAACCTACTAGTAAGTTTATACTCATGTACAAGTTCCAATGTACTATTTGTAACTCCTCCCTGGTCTGTTCCATGCAAGAAAGGCTCTTAAAGTCCTTCCCTTTTCATTGTACTACTTTGCTTCTACTACTAATACATATGAATGCCAAAGCAGCTGCCTCTCTAGAATTCCTCTTCCATTATAGAATCTTAGAAGTTGTGACTTTCATTTGTGCCAGGGATCTATCTTTATCTGTGGTTAATGCAAAAACCTGAGTCCTATACTTAAATACAACATTAGAGCTGAACAATAAGCATGTCAAATATTATAATCTAATTTCAGAACTATGATGCTACAGAAATAGTTAATTATAGAAATACTTAGAACATACTAGAAATAAATAGGATATTCTTGAAATACACATCAAAAGTCATATTACTCTTACTTTTAGACCTATAGATGGGGTCGCACACCATTCTTCAAAGACTGGAGTCTCTCCATCTCTCCATGAAATGACTTTATCCTATTAAATGCATTCTGCTATGTGGTTGCCTCACCAACTCCCTTCTTGCCTGGACTATTACAGTAACCTGTGGATTGGTCTCCTTGCCTTGAGATGATGACATTTCTGGCACTTAAACCCATCAGCATCAAGTTGTTCTTTTGAAAACATAAATATGGCCATGTTACATGTTTTTAAACCTTTCAATGGAATACCTTTAACTACAGGATAATGTTTAGATTTTTTTTTTAATATACTTTATGTTCTAGGGTACATGTGCACAACGTGCAGGTTTGTTACATATGTATACATGTGCCATGTTGGTGTGCTGCATCCATTAACTTGTCATCTACATTAGGTATATCTCCTAATGCTTTCCCTCCCCGCTCCCCCCACCCCACAACAGGCCCCGGTGTGTGATGTTCCCCTTCCTGTGTCCAAGTGTTCTCATTGTTCAATTCCCACCTATGAGTGAGAACATGCGATGTTTGGTTTTCTGTTCTTGCGATAGTTTGCTGAGAATGATGGTTTCCAGCTGCATCCATGTCCCTACAAAGGACATGAACTCATCCTTTTTTATGGCTGCATAGTGTTCCACGGTGTATATGTGCCACATGTTCTTAATCCAGTCTGTCATTGATGGACATTTCGGTTGTTTCCAAGTCTTTGCTATTGTGAATAGTGCTGCAATAAACATACGTGTGCATGTGTCTTTATAGCAGCCTCATTTATAATCCTTTGGGTATACACCAGTAATGGGATGGCTGGGTCAAGTGATATTTCTAGTTCTAGATCCTTGAGGAATCACCACACTGTCTTCCACAATGGTTGAACTAGTTTACAGTCCCATCAACAGTGTAAAAGTGTTCCTATTTCTCCACATCCTCTCCAGTACCTGTTGTTGTTTCCTGACTTTTTAATGATCGCCGTTCTAACTGGT
Organism: Papio anubis; assembly: GCF_008728515.1. NCBI lineage: Eukaryota > Metazoa > Chordata > Mammalia > Primates > Cercopithecidae > Papio > Papio anubis. The sequence goes on from NC_044983.1 coordinate 67,606,196, forward strand.
GTGAGATAGTATCTCATTGTGGTTTTGATTTGCATTTCTCTGATGGCCAGAGATGATGAGCATTTTTTCATGTGTCTGTTGGCTGCATAGATTTTTTAACATGGCATGCATGACCCTTCACTCTCTGGTTTCCACACATTCTCCAGAATTCCTTCATGTTGCTCCCCTATGTCTATTCCTGCCTCCAAGAATTCCCAGCCTCTTGTGCTGTGGACTATGGCTCTCTATGCCTCATACCTGTGCTGTCCTGGAGCACTTCCTTCAACTGATGCACAAGGAAATCTTGCTTATTCTTTCCCGATCTACCTGGGTTTCACCTTCACCTGTATGCAGAGCTTATGCCTTCCCACCCCCTGTTCCCATATCAGGCTGTGTACTATTGAAACATTCATCAATCCCTTCAGGCTGTGGCTTAATGTGCCCATCTCCTTATCAGCCTTGGCAATTTAAGGACAGAGGTTTTGTTTTGTTTTGTTTCTTGTTTTTTAATCTCTCTCATTTTTGTGTGTTCTCAGGGGCAGGAGAGAAGGCATGTTAATATGTTGAATTAATGTTAATCATTAAAAGGGTCACAGCCCCAAATTTCTTTAATCCCTATTTATTACAAATTGATTGAATTTATAACATTCTTATGAATTTTGAATGATCTTAAAATGAAATAATCTTATTTCACAAAATAGTCCTTTGTTGAAATATCATTCAACAAAGATATTATTCTAAATACTGAAAACCGAAAGATTTTTAATTGGAGAAAGCATAAGTCATAGAGCTATTTGGTGGTCAGTTAAGAAGAAACTTGGACAGGATGCTACCAACAATGGGAAAAAAAGAAAAGCCCCAATAACCATCCTGTCTTATAACCTACAAATAATATTATATAAAATTTTAAATTCAAATGTATTTGTTAGCATGTTTGAAACCTATTTTTGTTTGTTTGTTTGTTTGTTTTTCTGGGCTCCTCAGATAGTGAATTGGACTTAGGAACAGATTGTGAAGAATAAACTAGAATCAGGCAAATGGATGGAGGGTGAATGTCCTCTAGGGAGGTAACTTACCAGAAAAAGAGGCTGAAGAGTAGACAGCGAGGGAAGAGCTGGTGGCTCCTCATCTGCAGCACAGGGTGTTGTGAAAGTAGGAGAGAGAAGGCTGGCACAGGGTCGGGGGAGTCCACAGTAGATCATGGAGGGTTGTACAAACCTCACTAAATTCCAGAGACCACAGGAAGTCTCAGAAGCATTTTTCCAGGGGAGGGATGCTATCAGATTTGCAAAAAAGCAGACTTGAAAATCATTCTCAAGGTAGCACAGGTGCTGGAAGAATAATGAAAATTATTGACCCTTAAAAAGTCCTTATTCTGTGCCTGGTATTATTCTAGGCATATTAAATATGTTACTGCATTTCATTTTCAGCAAACTAAGAGGCAAATACTAACATTTCTTCTTTTACTAAGCTATATGCACATTAAGCAGCAACACTGAGATCCAAATCAAGGTAATCAGGCAAGAGAGTCCGTGCAATTACCCCTGCTATAGTGCCTGCCCAAAGCCAGGAGGAACTGTAGCCTGGAGGTGGATAGCTTAGTTAAAAAACAAAACCAACAGTAGAAGGAAGAAATAATAACCTAGGGTAGTGATGAAGCAAAAAGAGAGATAAACGTAAGAGATATTTAGAAGGCAAAATTAATTAGGTTTGATAACCCCTTAAAAATCAGGTAGAGGGTGACGTTCAATGTCCGCATCAGACAGGTGGAGGTGCTATTTGCAAGAATAAAGAACAGAAACAGCATATTGGGTGTCAGGTGGAGAGGGAGCTTTTGGCAATGTTTGGGATTCAATCTGTGAAGCTAATATTATAAAACAGTGTACCAAAATGATATATTAGCAGTTATAAATGCACAGAGGAGGAAATGACTCATTCTGATTAAAGAAGACTCAGAGAAGTTATCTGAATTTTGAAAGATGTGTAGATTTTCCTCAGCTGCAAAATGAAAGAACGGGTATTACAGGAATATGTGCAAGTTAAAACATTGTAGGAAAGCAGGGTGAATCCCAAGGTACAGTGAGAATCCGGGCAGGCTGCACAGTGCATGGCAGAGAATGGGAGCTGATGCTGAAGGAAAGCAGGAGTGAAACTGGGGGAAGTTTCCACATGCTTAGGAGCTGTTCCTCTCTGCTCAGGAGCGAAATACACTCTCACGAGTCCCAGGGTCGGTCAGTGCTTGTGTGTAGGTGTCCCTTTGGAAGGTTATGCACAAGGTGACATGTGAAAGCTGCTGGCCAGGTTTAGAGAATCATGAAGGAACTGAAGGCTGAAGCTCACAGGCTGGCCAGCCCCAGAGGAACTTCTATTTTCGCATGAGGATTCTGCTTTGCACTCTAGCCTCAGAATGTGCCATGGTGGCAGCTGTCATCAGTATAGCATCTTACACATGGTGTGCTCCTTGGCTAGGAAGATATGCCCCTTGAGAGACTTCTGGACAATGGCGGGCATCATTTCCAATTCCCTCTCCAGGTCCCTACATCTCTCATATAGGAGTCTGCTACTGATGACAAATCTGGTTTTCTGAGCAACTTATTATGCCTTGCAAGCCACCTTATGTATTAAGTGGCATGCTTTCCTCCCTTTCCTGGCTTGTGCCCCAGTCACTCAAGTCTCAGGAATGTATTCTTTTCATTTCTTTTATTTTTTAACTTCATCTCAATTTTGTTTTTTTTTGTTTTTTTTTTTTTCATCTTTTATTATAGCTTCGGGGGATACATGTGCAGGTTTAAAGGAATATTGTGTGATGCTGAGGTTTGGAGTACAAATGAATCCATCTCCCAGGTAGTGAGCATAGTACCCAGTAGGTATTTCTTCAGCCCTTGCCCAGTTCCTCCCTCCCTACTCTTGTATTCCCCAGCATATATTCTCATCCTTATGTCCATGTGTACTTTATGCTTAGTTCCTAATCATGACTGAGGACATGTGGTATTTGGTTTTCTATTCCTGCATCAGTTCACTTAGGATCATAGCTCTAGCTGGAACCATTTTGCTATAAAGGACTTGATTTTGTTCTTTTTCATTGCTGCATAGTATTCTGTGCTGGATACATATCACATCTTTACCCAATCCACAGTTGATGGGCACCTGTATTGATTCCTGGCCTTTGCTAATGTGAATAGTGCTGCAGTGAACATAAGGGTGCATGTGTATTTTTCATAGGACAACTTATTTTCCTTTGCATTTATAAGCAGTAATGGAAACTTTTCTCTATGCTTTCAAATTTTATGCCCTGCCATCATTCTAGCATCTATCACACTTGGTTTAATTGTTTGTTTAAGTCTATGTATCTTCCCCTGGACTGTGATTTTCTTGCCCCTACTCCACGCCCACCCCCTTATTTCTGTAACAGTTGTGCCTAGAACAGTGCCTGGTACATAGTAGGCACTCACTAAAGTTTCTTGTTGAAAGTCATTGAATAGTATGTAAGAAAAAGGGAAACTTTTTATTTATTTACCATGGAAATTTCTCTCAGTGTGATTAGTAAGCAAAGTTTCCTTCTTCCTTCACTTTTCCCCATAGTCAGAACCTCTCACTGCAGGCTTTGGAAATGCGATCCTTCATAGAGCTTGATGCTTGGCTACTCTCACAGTGGATCAAGACTGCACTCTTATTCCCATATTTCAAATGATAATTTTTCTTAATTATGTGTGAAATGCACTTATCTGTGGAGGAATCGATCAGTTCTGACTATTTACACAGTTCACATCTGCAGAAGGAAACTCTTTCGTAAATAAGATACAGCAAAGTCCAGAATCTGTGAAATCATTTTAGTCCAAATGAGTCTTTTGTGTCCTTTGTTCATGGAGATTGTGTGAAGCAAGGTGCACCTGTTTCAATAGTAACTGCAGCCCCACACTGAGAAAAGAATTTTTGAGTTGTGTCATTAGAAGTCATAATTGCATATGTGAGAGAAGAGGGGAAGGATAGGGCAGGATGCAGTCACATAACAGGTAAAAGGGTAAAACACTGTTCTCTTAAAATAGTAGAGTGCTTTAATTTGGCCTTAAATAGCAGTTGTATGCATTTTGCTTCTAATTCTAGCGTTCTCAGTGGAAAAAAAAAAAGGAAACTGACCATGGATTTATTCCAGGGCATTTATGCCTGATCTGCTACCTGTTGTGGACAGAGCATCTTGTAGGTTCTTTATCCTCATGTATGGACATAGGGGAAGACAAAACTGACTAGTTAATTGTGGCAGGTAATTATTAGGAGATGCCTGTTTTGTTTGTTTTGAATGTCTAAATTATCCCAGAAGGAGAAAAAAAGCAGGCTCCCCAAAGGGGTGGCATCTGAGCTGAATTTTGAAGCATGAGAAGTTAGCAGGCAAAGACTATGGGGAATGAGTATTCAAAACCTAGGGCACCAACATGCACATGCAGGGAAAAAGAAACCAAGGTGTTGTACTCAGAAAATGCAGAAATACTGAGAGTAGCTCAATAAGACTAGAGTGCAGGTTAAGGGAGTGAGAAATGAACCTAGGCAGGCATGTAGACGCCCGATGAAAAAAAGACCTTATGAAACACACCAAGGACTGTGTCACTTATTTAGAAGTGAATGAGGAGTCAGTTGAAGATTTTAAGAAGGAAAGTCACATGGTTAGGGTTTTATTATAGAAAGACAACTTTGGTAATGGAACCCAAAACACCTAATTGAGGCAAATCTGTAGAGGGGGAGAAGGCCCAGCAATGCCAGGCCCAGTCCAGTATGTACACCTGAGAAAAACTTCCACATGTGCATATAAGACACAAAGAGATTTGTTTCAGCCTTCTTTGCAATAGAAGTACTAGAAACAGTCTAAACACTCACTATTAAAGGATTGTGTATATAAAACGCAGCAGTGTCACAGAATGAATGTATTACCACAATTAAATGGCATGAACTTGATCTTTATATATATCAATGTAGATTGGCCTAAAAATAATCATGTTAAATGAAAAAACCAAGAAACGTGAAATTTCAATTATGGAATTATCTAACTTTATATAGATTTAGAAAATGCACACAGACCTAAATAACATATGGCTACCTGTGTGTGTAAGTAAAAATTTAAAGTGAAGCGGAAGGTTATACACCAGTCTCACATAATGTTTGCGTGAGGAGAGGGGGCAGAGAGGGAAATAGAACTAAATAAAGGTGGTGAGTAAAAGTGGCTTTAGCTTTTTCTGAAATGCAATATTTTTGTATGTCTTTAAGGGAAATATAGATTATATTACTTATGTAATTTTTCTAAATATATAATTAGGGAAAAGAGATTAATAGCAAATATGATATGATATTAACAGGTATTCTGAATTGTGGGTGTGTGTGTTCAATTATACTTTGTATTATACTCAAAAAATAATTTATCTTCTTATAAGTGAAATTGTGTGTATGTGGTGTGTGTATGCATATGTGTATGGTGGCCAGATTCATGTGAGTATTAGCTGAATCTGCTAACTATGAAACCAGGCGATAGGAGAGTTTCAGATGCATTGTCAACCAGGTTACGATAAGAACAAAAAGAGTTGAATCAGTTTGTGACTTAGCAGGTCAGCACTGACTTTGACAGGGATGACTTCAGCAGAGTAGTACAGGTGGACATCAGATTGCAGTGGATTCAGAGAATGAATGAAGTATGAAGAAGAGGTGACAAGTGTCATCTATGTCCAGAAACTTGGCTGTAAAGAGGAAGAAATAGATGGACTAGTACGTAGAGGAGGATATAAGTTTAACGAAGGTGGTTGTTATTTTTACGAGTAAGGAAACTTGATATTGCTTATCTGAAACAGGAATAATATAATAAAGAGGAGAGGTCAAAGATACAGCTGAGAGAGGCAATAAGTGGTGAGGTTAGGGCAGAAGAAAATAGGAAGGAAGAGAGTCTACTATGGGAAGGTGGAGCCTCCCTGAGCAGTGAAAGTCAAGAGAGGCAAGGAGAAACTCAGAAGTGCAGAAAGGAAGGCATGATATGAGTTTGAGGAATTTCAAATGAACAGCTTCAATTTTTTTAAAAATGCAAATTGTGTAATTCTGCCTTGACTGAATATTCTCACTTGCATGGAAGAAATATAAGAATGTGTATTTTCTTGTACATAAATAACTATAGCTATTTATCTTCTTGTTATTATAGAAAATTACCAAAAGCAGTAGTAATATTATTCTTCTTGCAATTACAGCAATTTTGGTTTTGGCAAGTATAATGAATATTAGAAAGAAAAGCAAATTACCAAGTAATGTGGACAGGGATGTGCTTTTAAATAATAGAATCTGTGCTTAGACCATGAAAGTTGTTAGGTCTATATTACACCAATATATCATGTTGGAAATTAAACATATTATATTTTACCATGTGCTAATTACATTAAATACTCCATAGAACTACACTGATGTACAATTCTTAACTGATTTCTCTTTCCTCCTTTTCCATTTGTATCCCACTGAATGTATTCTTTATTTGACCTAATTGATTAGATTAATGGAAATTTTTAGCACTTTTTAGTGACACCTTCATATATAATGCAAAATACTTGGAAATACTATCAATTGACTTCATTCATTTGAGAATACCAGTGGAGCTCCCAACATCATAATTTCTCGTAACTTGATTTTCATGGGATCATGGAATTCTAAAATTGGAAGAAATATGTTTCTAGTCATCTAGTATAGCTTCCAATCCATAGGCTGAATCCTCATGGCTAATGAAAGCCTGGAAGAACATTAGAACCTCCATGAGGAGGTAAGGAATGAGCAACATCATCTTCTTTTTCTAGGCGAGGCAATTATATATGACATACTGTCTGTTGACGAATATGCTAAGTGCATCAGTAAGCATTTATTTCTATTCATTTCGCCAATAGTGGCCAGGCATATATTTATTGAATCAACACAGGAAATGGCACACTCTGCCAACTAGGAGTTTCCAGTCACTTACAGGAGACAAGACATCAGATAGCTAATAAGACACACAAATCCTCAGTACTCAAAGGATAGCACAACTTGCTTTATAGTCATACAGAAACAATTATTTGTGGACATGGAGCATCCTTGGAAAGCTATTAGCTTCCATGTGAGGAAAGCTACATGAATGCTGATTATAACATGTTACAATTGAACATCAGCACTGCAAAGAAATGTCTGTGCTTTCACTGTTGGACTGCCTAACAGTTTCAAAGAGTTCCCAATCAAAACTTGGTGTGTTGGTATTCTTGAAAAGGGGGAGAGTCATTCGTGAAGCATTCCATATTTAAAAAAAAAAAAAAAGTAAAGCAAAGAGGGAGAGTGGGTAGAACTTATGAGAGGAGCAAAATGCTCAGTTAGGGATGTTGGCCGGGTGCGATAGCTCACTCCTGTAATCCCAGCACTTTGGAAGGCCAAGGTGGGTAGATCACTTGAGGTCAGGAGTTTGAGACCAGCCTGGCCAACATGGGGAAACCCTGTCTTTACTAAAAATAGAAAAATTAGCTAGCACGGTGGTGCATGCCTGTAATCCCAGCTACTCAGGAGACTGAGGAGGGAGAATGGCTTGAATCCAGGAGGCAGAGATCGCACCACTGCACTCCAGCCTGGGTGACAGAGGGAGACTCCATCTCAAAAAAAAAAAAAAGATGTTTACCATGAGCCCAACATTTTAAAAAATAATTGTGCCCCCAAACTGGGATGCAAAAAGGAAGAATAAATTAGTCATATTTTCAGTAAAGAAATTGCACTGTGAGGCCAGGTGCGGTGGCCCACGCCTGTAATCCCAGCACTTTGGGAGGCCGAGGCAGGCGGATCATTGGAGGTCGTGAGTTGGAGAACAGTCTGACCCACATGGAGAAACCCCATCTCTACTAAAAATACAAGATTAGCCAGCGTGGTGGTGCATGCCTGTAATCTCAGCTACTCTGGAGCCTGAGGCAGGAGAATTGCTTGAACCTGGGAGGCAGGGGTTGCGGTGAGCCAAGATCGCACCATTGCACTCCAGCCTGGGCAACAAAAGTGAGACTCCATCTCAAAAAAAAAAAAAAAAGTTTCATTGTGACGTTGGAACCCACGACTCTTTCTTATAAAGAACTAAACTTTTTTTTCTTTCTTTCTTTTTCTGAGATGGAGTCTCGCTTTGTCACCCAGGCTGGAGTGCAGTGGCCCGATCTCGGCTCACTGTAACCTCTGCCGCCTGTGTTCAAGTGATTCTCCTGCCTCAGCCTCCTGAGTAGTTGGGACTACAGGGGCCTGCCATTGCGCCCAGCTAATTTTTGTAGTTTTAGGAGAGATGGGGTTTCACCGTGTTAGCCAGGATGGTCTCGATCTCCTTACCTCGTGATCCTCCTGCCTCGGCCTCTCAAAGTGCTGGGATTACAGGCGTGAGCCACCGCGCCCGGCCCAAGAACTAAACTTTTAATATAGCATTTAATTTCAGCCGAGACCCTTACGAAGCTGTGCTTTCATACATGTTACACTGTTTTAAGCAGATGATCTGTTGATTCAGAAGAGTGGGAGTTGAAGTCAAATGACTCCTTTTTTTTCTGAAAGCACCTTCATACGCTATTACAGAGAAGGCTGAGGCAAATTTCATGGTTAGATTCATATTTGAAATTTTTTTCAATTGCTTTGACATATTTTATACAAAGTATTTTGTATTCTATAACTAAAGTTATAATTTTTGTAAACAAAAACAAAAAAGGTAATTAGTTAAGAAGATGGGGGTACATCTTACATTTCCAAATCGTCAAGGAGCAAAGTTTGCAAAGCCGAGCTATTATGTGCAAAACCACCATCTAGTGACTAGAATGAGTAACTGCATGCACACAAGCCATAAGAATATAAAAGCATCAAGGACCCATGAAGCGGCGGGTACAGGGACTTGCTCCCATGTTCTCACTCATTAGCCAGTATGAATGAAAACTAATTTGTCAGTAATTAGTCTCAAGTCCTACTCTCTACACTCAGTGAGCCCTTTGGGTTTTACAATTTTATGCAGTCTCCCCCTTTTCAGTATTGGCTGTATTTTGAAATGACCTAATAATCATAGTAAGTTGTAAATGACAGATAATTGACTTAACACGTTCTCCTCCCAGGACATATTTAAATTTTGAAAGACATTACTAATCAATAGAGCAGGGATTTTGTGTTAGTAGGGCCTTAGCTATTTTTTTAATTAAAAAAATAAATCAACTTCTGAATAATTGACCAACTATTCATTGCATTTCCCCTGATTAACTGGCATGGTCATTAGAAAACCTTTGAAACATCACTCAGACATTAAAGTTCTGACTATTAGTGCTTTTCTCTTACTTAGGAAGGCAATACATACAAAGCAGAACACTATAAAGTTAGATTAACATATTTTGGCATGATGTGTTATCATATGTTACCTTGTATGCAATATCACATTTTTTGTTGTTTCCCTGTGTCAAAAACATAGCTTCCTGGCTAGGCTCAGTGGCTCACGCCTGTAATCCCAGCACTTTGGGTGGCCAGGCAGGAGAATCGCTTGAGCCCAGGAATTTGAGACCAGCCTGGGCAACATAATGAGACCCCATCACTATGAAAGAAATTACAAAGCTTATGAAAAATCTAAGACATGGCTGATATGCCTTTTATGAAGAAAAAACAGATTCCTGAGAGTGCATTACAACAAGTGTATTACAATTTTTTTTTTCGGGCTTGGATTTTCAACCTACTGCACAACCTGCCCTTTCAGAACACTCCTAAATGCTCTATGGCTCAGAAAAATGTCTTCTGATTATCAGAGGGTATCCCTACTACTTGTTCAGAAAATAATGTCCACAAACTAAATGTCCAACAATAGCAGAATGTTTAAATTAAATGCAGCATATCTTCATGCTGGACTAACTTATAGACAACAGAAGCCAATTGTCTGCAAATATTCAATGACAGAAGAAGTCTTTGAATGTAATTTGATGAGTTTTTAAAACCCCTATAATTGTATTTTTAGTAGGATTTCAAGTTTGAAAAAAAATAATTTTTTTATCCCTAGAAAAAAATACTGGAATAATGCACTTGAAATGTTAAGAGTGGTCAACTATGGATGGTAGGATTAGGGGATACACTTTAATTTCCTATTTTACCTCACCTGTCTTTTCCAAAATGTCAGCTACCATGTTTTCCAGATTGCATTAATGCCCCCAGTTCTTCACTCATGTCTGCATCCATGCGCTTCCCCTCTAATTTTGTAGTTCTTCCAGTAAAAAGGTAGAGTATTTTCCCCACACCGTATAGTTGGGTTCATCCCTGTGGGTGGCTTTGGTTATTGGAAAGTTAGTGGAAATTTCATGAGTCAAGGCCTGGAAAGTGCTTTTATTGGTCTTACCCTCTTGTACCTCTGCCATATGCATGAGAAGACTGGCCTGAACTGGAGGATGTTCTCCAGTGGAGGATGACATTCACAAGGAGCAGAGCTAAGCCCCAAGCTGGGCCCAGCCGATCCCCGCTTACCTGCACATCTTTGCTGCTGGGATTGTTGAAGCTGATTGCTACGCAGCATTATTGTAGCAATAGCTATCTAATTCACTGTTACTACAAATAAGCAATATGTGTGATTCAAAGTAGCATCCAGTGTAATTGTGGAGTAGGAGGAGAGACCCAAGGATCGAACAGTTGTCTCCTCGCTGCAAAACAAGTGCAATGCTTCCCACTCCCTGGGCTTCCTGCAAATTTTCTTTTATAGATGTCTTCTTAGATATTGAGTTCAAATACACATTGAAATCTGTCATATGGGTGGGTAGAGACTGCTAGGACCACAGGTCAACTCAACTCAGGTATGTGCTTTTCCTATAATTTTTCCTCGCTTTTCCTGGTATTAGTTGTAAAAAAGGAAAAGTATCAATAATACATTTACATATATTCCTTGTCAAAATCACTGTATTATTTTTCAATTTTTCATGCTCCAATTGCTATCTTCACCCTCTCTCTCTCTTTGTCTCTCCTTCCTTTCTGCCTCTATGGTTTCCTGTATTACCATGGGGAAACAACACAAAGGGGCAGCAATGACAGAGGGTTCTTCTTAAGAACCCCTCCTTGAAACAACTCAGCTTAGTACAGCAATATTTCACTCCCTGAAATATTTTTCCCTGAATAGGTGAATCTTATGTGCCATCCTCTGGTTTATGGGCACTCCAGTGCATTTACAGAAGATATTTGACTACACTGATCACCCATGCTAAATGCAACAAATTCACTCACCATTCCATTTACCTCATGCCAGCGCTAGCAGAGCTTTAGTGAAGGCTGAGGACTCAGGACCAAATCAGTCTATCCAGAGTGGGTTTGAGGGACTACTAACACGACCGTTCTAAGACCTGGGGTATTACAGCTAGTCCTGGATCTTCAGTGACGCTGAAGAACCAACATTGCACCCGTCCCACCCCTTGGCTCTGGGCTAGCTGACATTTGGACACTTGACAGAGAGAGGGTACTGTAAGCCACCCATGGCTGCATGGGGAAGCTGTGAAAAAGGACAGAAAATGAGGACAACTTCGTCACAGTCTCCAAGGAGGCTGACACTATCTGGTCTCCTCTTTCCTCCTCCTGCCAAACCTCAAAGGAGTAGGCATAAGGAAGAAGGCGTCCCATCTTGCCTCCCACCCTAGGCCCCTCTGGCTGTGCTGATTTGTGAATTAGGAAAGCCTAAAATGAATATGAGATTCAAGTTTAGAAACAAAACAGCACTAAAGTGTACTTTAAGAGCTAATACACAATAGTTTTGATAAATTGAAATGACTTAAAGAGATGGACTCAGACATGTACTATTAAGGAAAACTGAAAGCCAGCTAGAGGAGAGCATTTGACAGGCAAGCGATGAGAGTACATATTGGAAAACTAAAAGTGTTTCATGTTCAGACTCCCAGCCAGTTGAGACTGCTTGCTGAACCACCTTCCTCAACTGACTCAGCTATGGATTTGGGTTGGGGAAGAGAAGAAGAGGAAGAAGGAAACAGATTATGAATGTTTCTTTTTCTTGGCCTGCTCCTGGCAAGATGTTTGTCCCCTGCACTTCCCTACTATCTCTTTCTGGGCCCTTTCTGCATGCCCCAGTGGGGACTCTGCTGGTTTTGTGACCCAGTGTCTTTCATACAAGTGACAATTTCCAGACAGGCATGCTTCGGTCTTGTAGGAAGAGGGACCAGCTGGCCACATCAATTTGAGAAGATATAGTTGATGCTCCACATACTCTGTGTTCCTTGTAAGACCCCCTTCTTCTTTATCATCCGTCCTCCTCTTGTACTGATGTGTTTGGGGAGAGAGGAGATTGGTGAGGAGGGGGTGCTTGTCCCAATTATCCTGAAATGGGGCTTTGGAAATCTTCAAACCTAGAATGGAAGTGCCACTCTCCTTTTGCCCTCATACGCAGGCTGTAGGAGTTAATTCCAGGAAAACAAGAAGCACTTCCTCAGCCCCTCACACTGGCTTGTTAGAATTCTGTAGAGACCACCCAGGCAGGGGCATTGCATTCCAGGGCTCATCCCCACTTCCTCTCATTTGCCCAGTCAGCCACTTGGCTTGGCCCAGTGGCTTGGACTTGTTTTTATTCCCACTGCCACAGCCACTAAAGGTAACAGTAGTTTATAAAAAACTACCAGAGTGGTTCCTCTGTGCAAGGGGCCTTCACAGCCACACCCTGCCGAGGAATGTGAGGTTACCCTTGTCTTACCTGTCAGAAAAGGATCAGACAGCAAGAGATTTTCTAGACCCTACACTAGGTTCCAAGGCTTTACAACAATAATGTCCGGATGTTCTCTTGAGAATAACATGGCAAACTATTTCTTACACATTAAGATAAGATTGATTCCCTAGTGTGTGGGCAGGAGGTCTCCCACTCTGGTGGCTTTTTGCTCCCTGACTCTACTAACTTAGGCCTCCCTTTGTGGGGTCCGTCTTTGTAGCTTTCTCTGTGCCCTGTCCCGCTTTACTCCAGTGACTTTCTTTCCTGCTTGGTTCCCACTTCGGTTATCACTCAGAGAGCCCTTGGAACTGCTAGATTGAGCCATATGAGAGAGCCATGATTGTAGGTCAAAAACTCAAATATTGGGATATTTGTATGCTTTAACTTAAAAAACAAACAAACAAACAAAAAAACACTGTGTGCACCTACCAAGCCCAAGGAGAGTACAATGAGGGATTTATGTTGTGTGAAGTCAACCACTATACATTTTATTAGAACTGTGTCAGAAGATCCAATATTTTAATAAGCCTAATGGAAATCTTTTTATTCCTTAAAATTTCTTTTTCTAATATGAATAAGTATCTGATGGAACATCTTTATTTGGCACATGGGATCATTTTCTTGCTAAAGTCAAGCTCATCAATATCTGTTTAACAGAATTAACTATGATTAATTCTGTCAAATATCACATTAGATCTCATTGCATGTCAAGTTGAAGTATCAATAAAAATATATTAATATGCTTTCTTAAGTAAAGGCTAAACCCAAGGAAACCAAGTCAGGAAGCATTCATGGACTTGTCCATTTGAGAAAACTTACAACTATTGTTCATGAAAAGCAACTTTCGTTTACTTCAGGTGTTCTCAATTCTAAGAAGTTCATGTTCTAACTGAGAAAGAATAGAGTTTAGCGTTTCAGGGAGAAAGAGGTTATTTGGAGTAGGTTAGTTTTCTTTAAATATGACTTAACCTCAGATTCCAAGTGAGCTCCTAAGCTGCTTGCTTCTCTCCAATTCTAACTTGAAGCATTTAGAAAGGCCCTTTCCTTTTGGTTAAAGTCACACATCCTAAAATCCTGCAGCTGTTCACCTAAGATTGCCAGCGAGATAACTGCTATAAAACTCAAACCATAAGATGCAAAATTTTGCACATTTTCTCAATTCCAGCCTCTCCAAAATATTCTGCATCCTTCCCTGCTTTGCAGGGTTTTGTGGGAAAAGGAGCAAATTTGCAAACCAGCTGAGCTCACCATGTGTCTCGGCTTCTTCAGAGCCTACAATTTGCCCAGGAGTGACTTAGTTGATAAATGCTGTGTTTGTTTCAAAGGATGGTAGACGCACTAAGGACCATCTTTGAAGTGAGTGGATATAGACCACCCTTTTGCTTTTTCCAGTGAACAAAAGCGCTGCCTTTCTAGTTCTAACAGTTTACACTAATACGGTGTGAAAAACTAAATATAGAATACTTTTGTTAAAATCAGATTAGACTAATTCTATATGAAGTGCTTTAATGAAAAATGTTTAATGGTTGAAATACTATAACTCTGGAGTTAATGTGCAGGTGCAAGAATGATATTCTACACTCCCTAGAGAGCAAACTAGTACATACTGTGAAATATCAATTAAAGTTTATAGTTGCCTGGGTCAGCTAAATGTCTTTTTCATGGGAAATTTTCATTCTTATGAAATAATCATTTGGGGTTAAAATATGTGCTGAATTATGTGGGCATTCTGAGTTATTAAGAAATGGATTTATTTTTACAAGCAAGCTGTAAGCATTCTTTGCTGTTTTTATGAGGTCATCGACATGACTTTTAAGTGGGGCTCCAGGCCAACTCTGATTCTCACATCAGTTCATTAATTCACACAGCTGTCTCTAAAAACTACAAGAATAATATATACTGCAGACAGAGGGCCAGCAAGGGGGTGGGTGAGATTTAAGGCTGTATTTCAATCGAGAGATCCTGCTGACATCATAAACTATGAGAAGACAGCTTAAGCTGTTTGGGGAGCAGCAGCAGCCCCCCTGATGGAAATATGGCTAGTTTAATTGATTCTTTTCAGTTTCAGAATATACAGAGTGGGGACACCCAGTCGTTTTTATTCTGAGCACAGTCAGAACATTAAAGGCAGGCACTGCAGGAATGCATTAGCAGGGAAACCCAAGCAGTGACTTAAGGTGTGGGGATGGATTTGATTGTGTTAATGATACATGAGCAGCCACACTGACATATGAAGGGCATGGCAGAGTTTATCGCACAGGGATTTTGTTTTATAGGCAATTGTGAACTCACTGCCTCTATGAAGAGTTTTACCAAATGAGTTGTGACAAGGATGATATGATTGTAGCATGAGTGAGGGGTTGAGAGAACCAAGTCCTCTCTCTACTTCCTGATTTGTAACAAACATTGAATGTGGGGGACTAAACATACCCTGTGATGGGACTTCTGACAGCTTTCCCCTCTTGATCAGAAAGGGGAATAGCTAATTTTAGCACTAAAAACTCATTCTAACACGAGCCCACATTCCAGAGAATTTCATACCAAAGTGAATTTGGAGACAACTTATATGCAACTAATGAGAATGTCCTCATTTCTGATGCTTCATTCAGCATTAATATGATATATTTTTTAAAAAAGGATATCTGTAGTTTCATATCCTTTAAATTCCAAATTTGTTTCAGTTGACATTAGAAGGTGAACTAAATCTCCCTGAGAGTAATTTCAGTTTTACAAATAAATGCAGCCAAGTTTTTATGTCTTTGGATGGGGGAAAGTTTTATGAAATGTGACATTTTAAGTGTGCTCTTCAGTAACTCTCCATTAAAACACTGACACCTGTGTACATGTGGATACAGGAGATTTGGTTACTTTTATCTCATTTGTATACACAAACGTCTTTTTGTACATGTGAATTGAAGCTTTGCATGAAAAACAGATGTGTCCTTAAAGAGTCTGAGACTGCTAAAGTATAAGAAAGACTGAAAAAAATGCAAATTAATGAAAATATTGGGGTTGTGTCTCCTCTAGGCAACCCCTACATATATGCTTTTATAGTCCTCCTATAAGTAATTATCTTGTGGACAGTTGCTGTGGACTTTTCTCTTGGAAGTTTGAGAATACATAAAAGCTAGTGACACACAGGCTGCAGTTGCCAAGTGTTCCCTGAGAGGCTTTCGAGCTGGCCGAGCTGGCTCTGCACCCACCACTCAAGGGCCCTATCACACTCTCTGCAGCCTCTTCCACAACTCGGTGGATGATGGTGAGACTGGGCCAGTCAGCAGTACTTCCTTGTCAAGACAAGGTTGAGAACTCCTCATGAATGCATTTGAAACCTTATTAAGAAGCAGGTCCACCCCTTGATAGTAATATTTTGAGAAATTCAAGTTTAGTTAAATAGACTGTGATTTGTTTTAAAAGATGTTTTGTGTTACATTTGTTTAGATAAAGGAAATGGGAGGACCAGGTATGGTGGGTGATGCCTGTAATCCCAGCTTTGGGAGGCTGAGGCAGAAAGATCACTTGAGGCACACAGTTCAAGACCAGCCTGGGCAATATAGCAAGACCCAGTCTCTGGTACATATATGTGTGTGTGTGTGTGTGTGTGTGTATGTATACATTCATATACAGTATGTACATATATACAGTGTGTATATATAGTATATGTGTGTATATAGTATGCGTGTATATATAGTATATATATATACATATAGTATATATATGTATATACAGTGTGTGTATATATAGTATATGTGTGTATGTGTATATGTTTGTGTGTGTGTATATATAGCTAGGCATGGTGGCAGAAGCCTGCAGTTCTAGATAATTGGGAGGCTGAAGCGGGAGGATCACTTGAGTTAGAAGTTTGAAGTTCCTGGGAGTTATGATTGTGTAACTGCACTGCAGCCTGGGCAATTGAGTGAGACGCTGTCCCTCTTAAAAAAAAAAAAAAAAAAAAAAAAAGAAATGTGAGTGTGTGAGTATAGCTTATTAACGGGTATTCATTTGTCAAAGGAGAATGCTTCTCAATTTTCTTGCTAGAGGAGGCAGTTGGATGGGATAAATAAAAGCTCTTGAGGAAGAAGTGACCATCATTAGGCAAAATTGGACAGTTTTAATTAAGTAGGAGTAAATATAAATTCGACCAGGGAGCAGGAACTAAAGAAAATCTAGCACTAGTAAGAACTTTAAATGTTTATTCAGCAACCAATATTCAGAGAGTTGGTTGAAATCAGAAGCAAATCAGGTTAGTTTTTTGAGGGATAAAACTTCTTTAGTTAATAGTTGTCTGGTGTTATAGGACTAAATATTTGTGTCCCGGCCCCCCCCCCCAAATTCATATGTTGGAGCTCTAACCCTCAATGTGATAATATTTGAAAGTGGGATCTTTGGGAGGAAATTAGGGTTAGATGATGTCATGAGGTAGAGCTAGTATCCTCATAAGAAAAGGAAGAGACACCAGGGCACTCACACTCTCTGTCTCTCTTTGCCATGTGAGAACACTGTAAGAAGGTGGCTGTCTGCGAGCCAGCAAGGGGCTCTCACCAGGAACTGAATCAACTGGTGTCTTGATATTGGACTTCGCATCCTCGAGAACTGTGAGAAATCAATGTTGTTAAGCAACCTAATCTGTGGTATTTTGTTATAGCAGCTTGAACTGAGACAGCAGGTTTGCTACAGATTTTATGAATTTCTTTTGTTGGAGGAGTCTTTTTTTAAAGCTATTAAACTTTCTTTTTGTCAAAAGATTAGTTTCTTTTATTTATGGATTATAGGTACCCACACTTTTGAATTGTGTAATTGTAGCCAAGTTGTCTAAAGTAAAGATTTCCAAATTGCTATTCAGGTCATTGTTCGTGCTGTGTCATTCGCACCTTACCAGCAACTGGTAGCAGCAAAACTGGTGCACCAAGGTGACGAGGAAGGCATCAAAAGCATTCCAAAAAAATCAGCATATTTTAGGACTTGTGGATCTTTTATATGCTTTTCCAATACAAATCTAACATTTTCCTTGATATATATAAAAGGTGAGGGCATTAGAAATGACTCCTTTTTTTGTGGGAATGTGTGATATTGATTCAATAATGATTCAAGCCCTATTTTTGCCCCTCATTCTCAAATAAAAAACTACTCTGGGCATGATACCCCAAACTTTGCATAAATTCATTTTGGGAATATTTATTATTTTATCTATTTCAAATATAGAAAATCATTGCAAGTCTGATTTCAGGTAGTTTTCTTGTAAACAACAGTCTAAAGTTCTTTGGAGACTGATAGTATTCCCTAATGGCTGCCCATTCCCTCTGAGATTAGATTGCATTTTTTTGACTGACATCCCTCTGATTTGTTCTTAGAAAGATAGCAGACTACTTGAGATAACCCCATTACATTTTTGCAAGGATTTTTCAATACCAATTTTCTTTATCCTCAGGAGCACCTGAAAATTATTTCTCAGTCATTGACCATGGGCTCTGCCAATCTGGTGTCTGGGTTTGTGGTCTTATGATGAACCAGATGGTTGGGCCAGTATCCAGCTATCAAGACCAAGTGGCCTTCAGCCTTTCCTCCTCTGCCCAGGCCTCCCCATTCCCTTAGTTATCCAATGTTTTCACGTGGGCCCCTCATGGCTCCGCTTTACTGTGAGGCCCTGAGGAGTGGTGTTAATAGTAGTTAAAAGCATTGACTCTGGTTTCAGACAGATCTTGGTTCTACTTCTGAAATATTGTATGATATTGGGAACGACTGTTTCTTCATCTATAAAATGGGCATACGACCTCATGAAATAGTTGTGACGGGCACAGTGAGAACATGTATGTTTAGTACTTGAGAGCACCTACACATAGTAGGGACTCAGGAAATATCAGTTCTCTTCTGATCTCTGCACCTGGATCCCCTTATTTTGTTTCTTTCTCAGTTTCAACCCAAAGCTGACCTCTTGTGGCTATCCCATTGTACCAAATACAATAAGGTTTTACACATAAATAGCAGTAACTGATGAAAGAGTTTCTGGGAAGCTATGTAACTTTCCCAAGATGATAGAGGAAATGGCAAAGTCAGACTCACAGTGGTCTGACAGCAAAGTCCATATCCTTAACCAGTATACCTTAAAGCCTCCCAGGAGCTGCCGCTCTACCCGCAGATAATGGGAACATTCCCCAGAGGCATTTGGACATATAGATGGTAAAAAGAGCAGGGTGGACAATGCACGGCCAAAAATAAGCACATGATCTTTATCAAAGGTTTTATAGTACCACCTTTCACCAACAGTGGGGAAGTACATCCATTTATCCACACACTGGCCAACACTGGATATCACTGACCTTTTTTAGTTTTGACTTTCTGATGGATGAAAAAATATCACTTTACTGGCCATTTGTACTGATTTTTCAGTAATAGGTTACATTTGAATTTGACTGATTTCTAATGTCCATCCATTCAAAGACATTTTCCAAAGGAAAGGCCTATTTTGTAAAGGACATAACAAAACAGCTTTCTGATAAAGTGGTCTTTACATGGTTTAAAAATGGAATTTATTATGCCATTATTATTCAGAAGATAGGAGCTCTTTTTTGACTCATAAAGTTAAAATGACAGAGAGTATATTTAGTATGCTTATGGTGTGGTTTTTGAATAAGAAAAAAAAATAGAGATATGAAAAATCCCTATCGCTGACAGTGGATTCCAGCAGACCCACACCAAATCTTAGAACTCTGGTGAGTGCTTGGCACAGTACCTATGACAGCCATTTATCTCTCTTAGGAAATTGTGTTTTCTTCAAGTTGTACCATTTTCTTAATACCTTACACTCTTGGCATCAGGAACTGAGCATCTAGATAAAAGCAGTATGTGTTTGGAATTTGTTTTTCAACAATTTGTATTTACAGAGCTTTGGGATAACAAGTGACGCACACTGGTTTGACATCTCATGAAAACACGTGTATACGTTTCTATACACTGTGTAAATAGGCGTATAACCACACTGATTTCTATTAGTAAAATGTCCTGTTGGGACCAATGTAACATTCATAAACACACTTCACATGCCAGAGCACAAAGTAAGTAGTAAATATATAATAATTTTTGTACAATGAGACAGGCTATATTCTCTTGGTAGAGTACAATTACATGAGTTACAATTAACCAAAGATAACCTCCAAATGCTTTTGGACCATTAAAAATCATTCCTACATAATTCCTCAGTCAATGAAAAAAATCATAATGAAAATCTTACTTTTAACTACAGAAGAAATTTCAGAGAAAACATTTGCATGTTGAATCAACCAGTGTACTAAAAAAATGTATCAGGACCAATTGTTTATCATAGGAATGCAAGGATGAGTTAACATTAGAAACTCTATTCAAATAAATTAATGCACTAACAATTTGTTGGAATATTGCATTATAAGTTAAGAGAAAAAGTGGTGGACAGTTAAGTTAAAACTTTTAGGAAAATTGGCTAAAACCTGGGAAAAATAAAATTAAGTCACAAATTCACACCATACACAAAAATGAACTCCAAATAGCTTAAAGGACTTAACTGGAAAAGTAAACTTTAAAACTTCTAAAAATATGTGTAATTAAATCTTTTTACGGTATCAGGATAATGAATGATTTCTTGAGCACAACATAAAGTGAACAAAACATAAAAGAATAGATTAACAAAATTTACATCATAATTTTTTAAACTTTAATGAAAAAATATCCCACCATGAACAAACAAGCATAAGTCATAGACTTATAGGAGGTTATAGAGTATAATAGGCAAGAAATAATTCATATAAGGAATGTATTTTAAAAGTCTTACATCTCAATCAGAAAAAAAGTGACCAATAAACACATTAAATTCAGTGACCAATAAACGTATTAAAATATGTTCCCTTTTATTAGTAACAAGGAACAGCAAGTTAAAATAACAATGTGATACAATTTCACAATCACAAGTTTAGCAGACATTCTGATAACACTAGATGTTGATGAGAGGTTGGGAAATGGAAACTCATATACTGCTATAGTGGGAATATAAATTGCTACAGCTACTTCGGAGGGTAATTTAGGAAAATCCACTGAAATTGAAAAAGTACATAGCTTGGAGGCTAGACAGTACTATTATTTTTGTAACAAACCTTTTAGGACTATTTGATTCTCAAAACATATATGCAACTTTAAGAAAATGAAAAAAATTGTTAATGAGATATACAACTTAAAGTAAAATTTAAATATTAATTACAAATAAACAGAATAACAAGGAACAATGCCTGGAAGTGTAGGCTAAAGCCAAACTTTCAAAGCCTCTGAATATCAAACTAAACTCTAGTTGTAACTGATGAACGTGGTAATGGTTAGTTACTGAATGGTATTGGGCAGCGAAGTTACAAAGCAAAGCTATTCCTTGGAACTATCTTGCCAAAATGTGGAGGGGGCAATGACCAGCCACGAAACCTTGCCTTAGTAAGGGAATAGACTATTAGAAGCTGAACTCAGGCACAGTGCTAGGAATTGAGAAGAGAAGACAGATTGGAGAAACAGCCCATCTCTCTGCCTGCTGCCCTGTGCTACCATTCATCTCTTACGAGTGCAAACTTCTGCCCTACTAAGGACAGCCTGGCTCTCACTTGTCCCTACTGGCCCCTCAGCCCCCAGAGCCTCCAGGCCATTTTGGACAAGGTAGCCCTTAAGACCATTGCCTGACTCATAACCTCATCCTGCTGGCCTTTCCGAGGTTTGCCTCTATGCCCAATAAGTGTCTTCTCACTCTTTTGGAAGATAACTTTGCTGAACTTCCTCCCATGCACACCAAAGAAGCAAAGAAGCTGGCCCCTCTGTTTTCTTTTTATCTTTAGTAGTATGAGCATTCTGTGTGATCTACCTTCAGGATTCCAGCGCTTCTACATCTTAAAGCACATTCTCAATGACTAAAGTCAACACTTTTGCAAGAAAGAGTTAATGTCCTGTGAACTAACAAAAAAAATTTAGATATACAGACGCTCCTTGACTTACAATGGAGTTATGTCCCGATAAACCCATGATAACTTGAAAATATCATAAACTGAAAATACCCTTAATGCACCTAATCTACAGAACAACATAGCCTAACCTAGCCTCCATAAATGGGCTCAGAAAACTTACATTTGTTTACAATTGGGCAAACTCATGGGGCAACACAGTGCACTGTACAGTATCAGCTATTGACCCTTGTGATCACGGGGCTTACTGGGAGCTGCAGCTGTGGCTGTCCAGCGTTAAGAGTGAGTATGATACCATATATTGCTAGCTCAGGAAAATATCAAAATATAAAATTCGAAGTATGGTCTCTACTGATGGTGCTTTCATACCACCGTAAAGTAAAAAACATCCAAAGTCAAACCATTGTAAATCAGGGACCATCTGTTTGTCCTAGAGAAATGTTTACACACATGAACACAGACATGTGTGAGAATGTTCAATACAATATTTTTATTTAGCAAAATACTAAGAACAAATTTAATGTCAATCAAAATAGGACATATTCATAAAAGGGGATACATAGCAGCTAAATGGATTAATAAGACACTACATTTATAGTGATGAATCTCTAAACAACAAAAGCTGAGGGGAAAAAGTTACAATTGTGATAAGAGTTTTGAAAGGATATGTAATAAATGTATAAGTAGTATCTCTGGGAACTGAGAGAAGAGAGTAGTGAAGACTGGGTAGGAATTGGCTATACCCTTGATATTTGATTTCTCAAAGAAGCATAGAAAATGACTATTAAAAGATGAAGTCTGTGTCATAGGCTGGGACATAGTGGCTACTAATGTACTCCATTCTCCCTATTAAAATGCCATTTTGAGGCCAGGCATGGTGGTTCACGCCTGTAATCCCAGCACTTTGGGAGGCTGAGGTGGGAGGACTACTTGAGCCCAGGAGTTCAAGACCAGCTTGGGCAACATAGCAAGACGCTGTGTCTATTAAAAATAAATTTAAAATGCCAGTTTGAGATAGAGCTGTACACCACCATTTTCCATAACAAAAGCCTGGGCTGGAAACCCAAGCCGCAATCCAAGAAAATCATTGTGATTGTACCCATAGCTAGTCTCAGGCAATCTGGAGAGACTTGCATCCTATCCTGGGACCCAATAATTGGGAAAAGACAATCATTGCTATTGCTTTCTTACCAGTCACTTTCCCTATAATGAAATAAACACTCTTGGTCTTGAAAAAATAAAAAAACATGAAGCCAATAATGTAAAGTGCTAATATTTGCTAATGAGAGGTGGTAGCAAAATAGAGTCCATTATATTATTTTCTTTACTTTTCTGCATGATGGAAACAATTTTAATTAAGAAAATAAGCAAAAGCATATGCTTCAAAGTCCAGCAGACATTAGTTTTAAAGACAACATCCCCACTTAAGCGCTACCCATTGAGAGTAATAGCAGCTCCCTCCTAGGTTTCGGGTTAAGTGAGAAAATAGGTGTAAAGTTCTATCACAGGGTCTGACATATTAGGCTCAATTAATGCTAGTTTCTTCCCTTCTACCTCACTAAGCATGTAAGAAAAGCTCTATAAACATTCAGAGAATTTAAAAACTTATCTATACACACACAAACACACATAAATTATTTATTTATTATTGTAACAACAAAACTTTATCTTCCATTGATATCTGACAGCAAATAGCACCTGATATAAGTTCCCAATTGTTTATAAAATAAACTAATTAGTTTTTATAATATAAAAAGTGAGTCTTTAAAATACTTGATTAATTATTTCTTATGGCATTCACAACACTGAATTAAGATAATAAATGTTTTCTTTGTTAGTACATTAATGTATTTTCAAGGTTAATCTTAAAATCTTAAAAAGAACATATTTTCTGTGAAGGCTATTATCAGAAATTGTCCAATAAATCTAGTAAACACCATTAGAGACTGAAAACTGATACCAAAATACCATGGAAGCTCTTTTTTCTGGAAGACTTCAAATTAAAATGATTCAGATTCTTTCCAAATCAATTCTTCTGGAATTACTTATTATGTCAACTTTTATGTATTTAAACCTAAATTCTGTGGGTAAAATTCCAACACTTCGATGGGTCTATGAGAAGTTTCCATTTTATTTGCAATCAGCACAGGACATTCAATCCTTCTTCCTTTTTAATGACAAGAAGGTCAACTAAGTAAAGCCTAAAGCAGTGAAATTTAACTTTTATTTAATCATATTAACTTCCTAAAAATCAAAGCTGATTTTTCAAATTTCCCTATTGTGTTAGGTTGGGATTTTGCTAGTGTTATATTTTCTCTTTTAAAAATTATTTATGCATGGGAAAAAAACAATACGTAACTGGAAATTGGGCACAAAATTTCAAATCCATTTCCAAATGTCCAAATGTTCCAATTTTAACTTAGTAGGTTATAATCAAATATTGATCCTATCCTTGATAATAAAGAACCACCTTAACAACAATAGTTTTATTAATGAATACATAAAATACAATATGAGGAAGTGGTTTAAGTACTACAATTTCTTTTACAAAATAGATTTCTTTATCTCATTTTAATTTAAAATGACCAACTTTTATAACAATTAAGTTGAGTTTTTAAATGGTGATATATGTAAATATTTTTGTTTGCTTATTTTTACAACTAGAAATTCTTTACTAAATTGTATATGGCTCTTAAATAGCATTGTTTGTAGCACAGCTTGTATAAATAAATACAGTTAAATTAGTTCATTGAGGTCAGTTTTGGTTCATTTATGGTTCTATGTAGTACTGTTACTTTTCTTCCCACTTTTAAATGAGATGCTTACAACAAAAATATTGTTAAGATATAACAAGAAGAGAAAGTCAGTTTATATGAAATTTGCCTCTTGTCTGGTACCATTTGTGACCATGAGGCTGATGATGCTGACCACAGGCTGTGGAAAGAGCTTTGTTTTCACAGGTAACCAAATGCACACAAAAGAATGAGTGTATGTAACTTGCCTTAGATGGAAATGGAATTTCACATTGAAATAATTAATTTATTGCATATTTGACCCATTAGATCTTATAAAGAAAAAGTATTCCAGAAAAAAATGTAGTACCTCCTATAATGAACTTTTTAGATGGATATCCTGTGCTATTCATATTTTGAACAGATTGTTGTTTTCTCAGGTCCTTGTCAGATAAAAGAAAAATAGTCCTCTATCAAACTAAAAATGAAATTACATATTTTAAAGTTTAATTGAAGATGAACTTTCTCTGGGTCAAAGACTGAAGCTTATTTATGTAAATGCAAATTACACAACTGACAATAGAAAATTGTGTGTAACTATTATCAAAATTTTCTTTCAAAATTAACTCAGCTTGTGGAGTTTGAATTCTTCTTTTCCATAATGTCGGAGTGGCTTCCTGAGTAGACACAGTTGTCGTTTATTTGAAAGGAGGCTTTCAATAACGTCAGGAGAGACTTTCTTGCTTCCAACCTCTTTCCCATTCAGTTGCCACAGCATCTGGTATTTGCCATTCTGGATCTTTCTATTACTTTAAGCAATTACTTAGTGCAACAGAGAAATTACCCACCTAGCTGCTCTAGCTAGAAATGTGTGTATCCTCAGTCCCACTCTCTCACTTACCAGCCCCCACATCCAACTGATCACAAATTCCTTCCAAATTCTGTGCTCCTTCTGCACCCCTCCAGCCATTTCCTGGTGCCTCTGAGGATCACACTTCAGCTCCTGCAAGGCTACTCCTATGCACTGTGCTGTCTCCCTCATCCCCGCAGCCACTGCTGTCACATCTTCGTAGCTTCAGCTGCACTAAGTTTTCACCTTTCCCAGAACAGTTCTGGCCCTTTCACAACTTTATGACCATCTCTTCCTGGATATAATTTTCTTCTATTTAGGCTAGAAAAAGTCTTCTTACCAATGAATATTCATCTCAAGTGCTACCACCTCTGTGAGGCCTTCCCTGATTGTCTCTTCTGTGCTCTGACAGCACGTCTCTTACAGCAGGACCATATTTTGGTAAAATTGTTTTTAACCAACACCAAGACCACTATACCAAGCTGCTGGGGAGCAGGGGTGCCCTCTTACTCTTCTGGGTCACTGTCAGGATGGCATCATGCATCACTGTGCCTGGCATACCATAGGTGCTCAATACATGTTTGGTGAATAAATGGCTGAACCAAACTCCAACATTCGGTAGTAAAACATGAACCCTCTACCTCCAAATATGTTTACTAGGCTCAGTTCTCTGGGCCTGGAGGTACCAACTAGCAAGGTAACACTGCGGGTGTTTGGGAACCTGATGGAACACAAGAGAGGACAGATGGGACTGAAGTGGCCATCAGACATGCTTCATCTACCTCACAGCGGGACCAAGGCAAACCTGGCCAATGTGATCAATACCTGGTTGCTAAAAATAGTAACCAAAAAAAAAAAGAGAGAGAAGGAAGAAGGGAGAGAGGGGTTGTTTCTAGACATTTAGATCACTTAATAACAACTCTGTGGATAAATACATTTTAAAAAATTGTGAAATTTGAGTAACCTAAAAGTAACTGTTTTAAAGACAAAAATTCAGTGGCATTTAGTGCATTCACAATCTTGTGCAAGCAGGAGTGATGGTACTCTTTTAGAGCTAGATGAATACATATTTTTAATTCTTCACTCCTGCTCCTAATCCACACAGTATCTCTTCAGTAGTTGAACACACTCTATAGCTATTCTCACTTTTAATCGTGAGGCAAATGTAAAGCCTGGGTGTTTCCTTCAAATGCCCAAGACGTCTAAATTCTACCTAACTGTGATATAATTGCATGAGGCTGAGAGAGGGGTTGGAAATGCCTGTTGGATGAATGACACTAGATCCAGACTGAAAGACTGAACCTCACATTTCCGCTTTAAAGTTTGGGACAATAAATGCATTTATTGTGGGACTTCTATGTTTGATTTCAGATGACAGATGCCACACAAGGATAATTCCTTTATTTCAGGGAGAAGCAAAGGGGCACAAACCACATGAGTAGTGTGGATTTGGAACAGATTAACCTCTACCTGGCCTTCTAGGGAAATATAGTGGGGTGGGAGTGGAATGTGAGTATAAATCAGCAGTTAGATATAGTCAAGGTATTCTCTTTATAATGGTGTATATGTTGTTAAATTTGAACTTTGTAAATGCATAGCTATGATTCTACTTCTCTGTACTTTCTAATTGGTAAAACACCCAACATAGCAGAATGTAGAGACCAATATTGACTAGGGCAAATGTAAGTATACAATATTACAGCCCAGCCATCTGTCGAAATATCTGAAATATGATAAGTGCAAAGAGCATATCTGTCACAGGATATTGAGATCACATGGCTATAGATCAGTTTTAATTGATGAATTAGATATAATGAATGTAAAATACTAAGAGGATGTATATCAAATCTGAACATCACAACTGACAACCTGTGCTAATATATTTATTATTTTGATTTTTAATTTTAATTTTGATTACATTTCTTCCCCTCACAAATTTATTTTTTTAGAATTAATTGCATATATTCATTCTGAGACATGGAAATCCTATCACTAAGGTAACATTGTCCACAAATGCTTGGTCTGGAATAATATTAAATGACAAAAGAGAATAGGATTCCACCACCCCATAGACAACACTCCATTGCAAGGGAACTAATAGGCTGTGAGGAGATTTATCCTGATGGTCTGTGGTTTCCTTCCAATAACATTGTTACTTGCTTATTTTAAAACATGACTTAATAGATGCTATGAAACCACATCATATTTTCTAGCTCCTGTAAGAATTCAGTGCTTCTGAGTATTAACTTTGTTTTCTTAGTGACATCAGTTTGTTTTAACGTTTCTATCAGGAATTCTATTGTGAGAGGAGACATAAATTAGGTTTTACTTAGTTTATTCTGAGTTTCTCTTGGGCAGAGTTTTGGTGAAATAATCTTGGAAAATTTTTAAAAACCTGCACACTATGGTAGCATAATCAAGTTTCTCCCTCACTACCTCATTTGACACCCTTCTGGGGAAAAAAAAATTGCTATTTTAGGCAGGAAACAAACACAAGGGAAAGAAGGGATGTTTTGGGTGAAATTGGGGACAGATGAGAACTCCATGTGCTTTGGTGAAATGTAGCTGCTGGGTGTACCAATTCTCAACCTTCCAGCTTCCTCTGCTTTTCCACCCTTTTTGACTCTCCCACCTGCAAGGTCAGCCGCTCTAAGGAGCAATTTATAAAGTTGCAGTTCATATTGTGCTTGCAGTTCCAGAACTGACATGGAATTAAATCAGTCTTGAGTGCTGTAGGATACAAAGGCTACCTTCCTAGTTTACTGAGACTTCAAGACTCCTAATAAATCTTGGAAAGGTAGCATTCCACTAGTGACTGCCCAGTTTCTCCCCTCACAAAAAGACCTTGAAATGGAAACAATGAAGTTTTCTTCGTAGTCATATTTTATGCCATGGAGAGAAAGACATACATGGAAGCCACATTCTTAAGCTCCCTTTTCCAACTCTGGGGCAGGCACTTCATGAGACAGTATTAAATGAGCTCTTACCTTACTCCTCCACGTTCCAAAATTGCTAGGGCCACACAGTGTGGAAACATCCATGAAAAGCTTACTGTACTCACAAAGGTTTTTGTTTCTCAAGAGCAGAAGGTAAGCCTTTAAAAATTCTCTAAGTCTACAAATACACCCCTGCTACAAATATGTAGCCCCTCAGTTTTCAGGGACACATGAAGCTTACTGGTGGAGGTTCAACACAATATGTCTGCAAAGGAATCTGAAGCAGATGCTGTCAAATGGTAACACTGAATTATACCCAATAGTGACTCATGTTTTCCAATATTTTAGAATTTAATCTTAAATCGTTAGTCAAATCCACCTAAAATCTCAGAGTACAGGGGCAGTTAGTGAATCTTTATTTTGTGCCGTGTGCCATGCAGAATGTTTTGTAGACATTAGTGCTTAATTTCCCCCCAAAGCTCTCTAAGTGAAGTATTATTATAACCTCCTGAAATGGTTACGGTATCATACCCTTGGTACTCAGTTTTGGTCAAACACCAGTCTGTACATTGCTATGAAGGTATGTTTTAGATGTGATTAACATTTAAATTAACAGACTTTGAGTAAAGCAGGTTACCCTCCAGAATGTGGGTGAGTCTTATCCAATAAATTGAAGACTGTAAGAGAAAAAGACTGAGGTCCCCTCCTGAGGAAGAGGGAATTCTTTGTCCAGCATGCATTTGCAACATCGGCTCTTCCCCGAGTCTCCAGGCTGCAGGCCCCCCTTGCAGATTTCAGATTTGCTACACCTCAAAATTGCATGCTCCAATTTTTCTTAAAATAAATCTTTCTCTTTTCCTCCTCTATATGTATATGTGTGTGTGTGTATGCGGTGTGTATGCATATACATATATACATGTTTCCTCTTGGTTCTGTTTCTCTGAAGAACCTTAACACACCACCAGTTTAAAAGTGATGGAACAGAGGCTGTGAGAGGTACACGTTTGCCAAAGGCCACACAGCTGGTGAGCGATTGGGCAGAGCACAGGCTGCCCTTTCTTTCTGGGCCATCTTCCTTCCAGTCAAGCTGGAGTCCGTGCTTCTCCCAGCCTGTGGCCAACAGCCACGTGAAAGGCATGTGAAGAGTTGGTTGTGTTTAATCCTGTCATCGGTTTTATTGGAAAGCTTTTCACTGCAGCCCACGTGAGGGAAAATGATTTGCTCAGGATGAATGTGGCCACCAATGTGTTATTTCCTTTAATCTAAACAGAGCCTCAGGCACACTTCATTGATCATGCCTCCAGGCTGAAAGGCCCCCTTAATGCTGGCCAGCAAATATTATGTTTCTGAGGCAGCCCTGTGCTGTCAACCACATTTCCTGATCTACTCTGATTAGATATATAAACAGCTTCAGTAAAACAGAGCCTGAGCTTTGCTGTTAAAAATATAAGATAAGGCTTCCATAAAGATTCATCAACAGCAGAAGTGCTGTCTGAGTTAGCGCTGAGCCCTCTGAGCTCAATTTGTTTTTTTCTTTTCCTTTTTTTTTTTTTTTTTTTTGGTGTTGTAAGAGGGTTAACGAGCACACAACCATGATTTATAATCATGTTTTAATAGTGGCTGGTGTACTCACTGACTAAGGGAGAACTTGGGGAAAAGAAAGAGTTAAAAGAATTGAGCAGTTCATGTAGTGGTCTTGCATTAATGGCCCAGCACAGGACTGACATCACTCAAGTTTACATAGTCATTTTATATCTGCTAAGACGTGTCACACTGTCCCAGCTAAGAGCAAGGAAGAGATGTACTGACACCCTCAAGTTGCAAAAGCTTATGAAGAAGGACCAAGAACTCCCTGAAAAGCAAATGAAATGGTCAGTTAGGGAAAGGAAGCAATTAAAACCAAATGTTCTACACCTTTAAACCATGTATGTTTCAGATACATTGTGTATCATAAACATGTGCCAGCCAAAGACAAGTTAAGATTTTATTATAGATATATGTGTTTAATTAGAATATGTTTCAAAATCCTCTTCTAACATTAATCCCGAAGACGAAGTCTATTATCTAAAGGATTTTTCCAGCTCAAGTGTCTTTGAATGAGAATACATGCCTTTTCTAGATAATTTTTGGCATTCGTTCTGAAAAGAAAAAATTCAGTGAGAGTAAGAAGAGGACTATCCAATATTGCTTGGTGGGAAAATGTAAGAAGTTAACATACTGCAGTTTCGTTATTAATATACATCAATATTTTAATGTGTTTCAATACTTACATATAATATCTAAAGGGATTTTACTCACTTAAAGAGCTGCTTACTCCCCACTTTAAAGATCATTTACAATTGTCCTAAATTAATCAATACTGTTTTTGTTCAATACTAAAAATAATTGCTAATATTTATTATTTACTTAATTGACTTAATACTATGTACCAAATACTGCTTTAAGCCCTTTACAAAAATTGGCTGAGAAAATTCCTTCAGCAGCCAAGGAGCTTGCTGCTTTTTCTCCCCTATTCATTTCAGTCTATGAAATTATACTCAATAAATTTAAACCTTTATTGAATTAAAATAGTATTCTCCTGGGTCCATGCCTGGTTTGGGTTAACTAATGTCAAATACAAAGATGCCTTTTATTTCCCATTTATAAGAGTTTTTTTTCTTGGAGTTATTGTAATCAGTGGTTCTTATGTCTGTCTGTGCATTTAAATCACGTGAGAAGTTTTCCAAAGATACAAGTTCCTGGCCACACGTGTGACTGTTGATTTTCTAAGGATGGAATGCAGGATTCTGCATGCCCAACAAGGAATGAAGCTGATTTTCTTGTTACAGAAGAGGTAACTGCATTGTCTTAGTTCATTTGTGCTGCTACAGCAAACCACCTGAGACTGAGTAATTTATAAAAGAGAAATTTATTTTTTACAGTTCTGGAGGGCAGAAAGTCCAAGATTTCTGTGCCAGCACTGGTGTCTGGTGAGGGCTGTTCTCTGCTTCCAAGATGGTGTCTATTGCTGTGTTCTTACATGGTGGAAGGCAGAAAAGCAAGAACGTGCTCCTTTCAACCTTTTATAAGGGTGCTAATACAATTCATAAGCCTGGAGTCCTCATGACTTTACTACCTCCCACAGGCCCCAACTTTTAATACTGTTGCATTGGCCATTAAGTTTCAACATGAATTTTGGAAAGGATACTATCATTTAAACCACAGTACAGTGTCATGAAGGTTAAGTAGCCTAAAGTTATACTGATAGTAAGCAGACATGCTAAATGCAATTATAGGAGGAGCTGCAGGGTTTTTAAAAATTATGCTTTAGTTAATCTTATGCTGTTTGTGCTTTGATGACAAGCAACATATTTTCTTTGTGCAAGCACTCAAATACTAAGAACTAAATTGATATTAGGCTATATTGAAAGAATGCGTTTGGATAACTTGGGCCACCTCACTGAGGCTTCCAGAAAAAAATGCATACGTGTGAATGGTCTTTCGTTTATTCCTTTACATTAAATATTTGTAGGCTTGGTTTACACATGCAAATGGTTTCAGATATTAGATAGATAAGAGAGAATATCTGAGATTGATATGGATCTATGAGTAGGTCTGTAAAGAAGTCAGGGACTGTCAATGTTTTACATGGCTGGATTAGACATAACCCTGAGTCTAGGTTCAGAAGCCCAGGGTGCTAGTGCTGTCCTGGTCACTTCCTTTTATTATTATTATTATTATTATTATTATTATACTTTAAGTTCTAGGGTACATGTGCACAATGTGCAAGTTTGTTACATATGTATACACATGCCATGTTGGTGTGCTGCACCCATTAACTCGTCATCTACATTAGTTATATCTCCTAATGCTATCCCTCCCCGCTCCCCCCACCCCACAACAGGCCCTGGTGTGTGATGTTCCCCTTCCTGTGTCCAAGTGTTCTCATTGTTCAATTCCCACCTATGAATGAGAACATGCGGTGTTTGGTTTTCTGTTCTTGCGATAGTTTGCTGAGAATGATGGTTTCCAGCTGCATCCATGTCCCTACAAAGGACATGAACTCATCCTTTTTTATGGTTGCATAGTATTCCATGGTGTATATGTGCCACATTTTCTTAATCCAGTCTGTCATTGATGGACATTTGGATTGGTTTCAAGTCTTTGCTATTGTGAATAGTGCCACAATAAACATACGTGTGCATGTGTCTTTATAGCAGCATGATTTATAATCCTTTGGGTATACACCAGTAATGGGATGGCTGTGTCAAATGATATTTCTAGTTCTAGATCCTTGAGGAATCGCCACACTGTCTTCCACAATGGTTGAACTAATTTACAGTCCCACCAACAGTGTAAAAATGTTCCTATTTCTCCACATCCTCTCCAGCACCTGTTGTTGTTTCCTGACTTTTTAATGATCACCGTTCTAACTGGTGTGAGATAGTATCTCATTGTGGTTTTGATTTGCATTTCTCTGATGGCCAGTGATGATGAGCATTTTTTCATGTATCTGTTGGCTGCATAAATGTCTTCTTTTGAGAAGTGTCTGTTCATATCCTTTGCCCACTTTTTGGTGGGATTGGGTTTTTTTTTCTTGTAAATTTGTTTGAATTCTTGGTAGGTTCTGGATGTTAGCCCTTTGTCAGATGAGTAGATTGCAAAAATTTTCTCCCATTCTGTAAGTTGCCTGTTCACTCTGATGGTAGTTTCTTTTGCTGTGCAGAAGCTCTTTAGTTTAATTAGATCCCATTTGTCAATTTTGGCTTTTGTTGCCATTGCTTTTGGTGTTTTAGACACGAAGTCCTTGCCCATGCCTGTGTCCTGAATGGATTGCCTAGGTTTTCTTCTAGGGTTTTTATGGTTTTAGGTCTAACATTTAAGTCTCTAATCCATCTTGAATTAATTTTTGTATAAGGTATAAGGAAGGGATTCCTGGTCACTTCCTATTTGCTCATCCCTGAACAAATCCCAGGACCTCTTTGGGATCACTTCTAGCTTTTGCCTCCCAAAGGATTCTCTAACAAAGAGATTGACGGCTTCCCCCAAGGAGTACTCAGAGCCCAGGTTCAGGGCAAGTGTTTGATGATCACATTTCTGAATAAAGACAAATTCCTCATTTTGGACAAACAAAAATGAATCTCTGAAAAAATACATGTATGGGAAACCTTAGGGAAGATTCTTACTTTCAATTCAGTTATTGACTCACTTGACACATAATTACACCAAGTGATACATGGTGGAAAGGAAAGAGTGCACTTAGCTTTTCCTCACAGAACAAACATCTTCTGTTATTTTATAAGCTCACACAACACAGTTTCCCACATTTTCTAAGGAAAGGAATGTTGTATGATAAACATTATACTCAGAGCCTTTACTATAACAGTATATTATTTCCTTCATTTTGTCTCAATTTTCAAGTACACCATGTTGAGATCAACAGCTCTAGCTATTTACTGTTTAAAGCTCTGAAGTATTAATCCGTAAATTCAGGAAGCATTGCCATCTATAGTGTGTAGTTTGATGTACAGCAGATTGCTGAGTCTTAACAGTGCCTGCCTTGGCTGCAATTTCCCATTTGCTCAACGTAAACGGGAGTCTTGCTACCACAGACTGGAATCAGACATAAGCCATCTGCTTCCAAGAAAGCCAAAGTTATAAGAACCATCTCTGTGAAACAAGTTGTGTTTACCCCAGCTTCTATGGAGTTTAGCCTTGCCCAACCCCTTCCTCATGTTTATATTTCATTGCTCCATTATATATTTCTCCCCAAATCTATCAGGCTGGACATGATGGTGCATGCCTGTAACCCCAGCACTTTGGTAGTCTGAGGTGGGAGGATGGCTTGAGCCCAGCAGTTCGAGACCAGACTGAGCAACATAGTGAAACCCCATCTCTACAAATAATTAAAAAGTTAGCTGGGCATGCTGGTGCACACCTATGATCCCCGCTGTTTGTGAGGGTGAGGCAGGAGGATCAGTTGATCCCAGGAGGTCAAGGCTGCAGTGAGCCCTGGTTGTACCATTGCACTCCAGCTTGTGTGACAGAGCAAGACCCTGTCTCAAAAAAAAAAAAAAAAAACGCCCCCAAAATCAATCCTGTGATTTCAGCGGCATTTCACTGTGATTTCTTTTCACTATAATGTAATACATTTCCTTATATATCATATTGTGCAACTACTGCCATATGACATTGCCAGATCCATTTTCTTCTACCATTCACTGTCTGTTGATTACCCAGTAACATCTGAACCAAGTGTGAAGTTCATAATGACTAGATTTATAAAAAAAGGAATGAGGACAATTCTCAGTGCCCCCCAAAGTTCATGAAATACAATTTATTTCACTGAACCTCTTAAGTTTAGTTAAATTGAAACAAATATCACCTCCCCAGTTGAAGTGTGAGCAACTTGACTAATGAGGCTGAGCCCTGCAGCTCCTTTGTACCCTCACCATAATTAGCATGCTTAGGGGCCCCTGCATTGCCGACTGGCTAGCTAGGAGTGACTGTGCCCTACTTTTTACTACAGTGTCTTTCAGAATGCAACTGTGATTGGTGGTTAAACCCTCTGCTTTCGAAACAAGTGCCCAAGAAATGCTTTTTTTTTTTTTTTTTTTTGCTTCTGACTAATCTGTGTTCATACATGATGCTGACTAATCTTGCTACTTTCAGATGTGATGCTGAGTGGTCTTCCAGAAATGCCAAGTAAGGAGGTACTTTAAGAACTAGCAAAGGTCCCTTAGTGAGAATTGACCTGGCATGAAGGGACATCACACATTGTGAGAGTATCTTATAATCTTATAACTACTTCTATGAATAAGTGCATGCACAGTGACAAGCAATAAATAGGCCAGTTCTTCTGAAAATTCTAGAGAACAGTTAAGTGATGACCCTTCACAGTTTCTGTTTCTGTTCTGGTTCAGTTTTAACTCTTGTACAGTGTACAGACTTTGATTGAGTACCACTGCTTTAAATTATACTTCTGAAGTCATGGAGGGCAGAGTAGGAGGCAAGCGGCCTCTGCCCCAGTGATGGGCAAGCGTATACACTTCCATAGGCCACATTTAGACCATACAGGAGGGAAGCAGTCACTCCCTATCTTGTAAAGAGCCCTCCCAAAGGACTTTCAGCTAGGGATGAGGCAGCCTAAGCCCCCAAAGCCTCGATATATAATATTGGATATAAAAGGTAAGAGTGGGGAGTTGCAAGAGACCAGCAGAGGAGACATAGGCCATACCAGGGGACTGTAATCTCCAATTGCACTCACAAAACTGTCTCCCAAGAGAGCCAGCTTTAGATATCTCTCATACCCAAGCAGTATCCATGTTAGATTAGAGCTGTCCCGCTCAAGTAAGACTTCTCCTTTCCCCTTCTGTAGGAGCCAGGGGCAGCACACTGAGTGTGGAAGGAGGGATTGGTGGGGAAAGACAAAAGGGGCAAATTATAACCTATCCCCTCTATACTGCAGCCTTCTAAGCTGGAGGCAAACCAGGCTAGGAGAGGGGAAACTTTAAATTTGGTGAGAATCTTTAGTTCTCATACTGAACTTTTTATTCTCTAAAACAGGCTAGAATAGAAAAAGTTCGCAGAGTGGTTTTCAGGGTTAGAATTAAGAAAAAATAATACTGTTTTTAGTTTATCATTTGCCACGTATTCAAATACTATAATAGGCATATTACCAAATTTGACATCTCCTAATGAAATGAAAATGACGATATACTCCGTATTAAAATTGCTGTTATGAAATAGAACAGAGGTTCCACAGAAAAATAAAATGCCCTAAAGAAGAAACGTACTGGCTTCTGTCCGGAGATGGCACAAAAATTTTCCCAGCTCCATCCTATCGTGAGTTCCTCTGCAATAAATTGTTGGCTTTCCTGGATATTATATTCTCACTTATATTTGTTTGAATGTCTTTATTCTGACACTCATAATGATGAGGCACATTACTACCCTCTGTCCTCTCTAGGTATATTTAGAGAATAGCCATAAAGCTCTTGCATCTCTGCTCTGAGCCTTTTAAAGGACACATTAATAGGTGGGATTGTAATTATAAGAAGGCAATAAAAGTGTGGAAAGGTCTAGATAGAATATTTCATTAAATAATATTTGGGGAAATTAGCATGTATATAAAGAAGAGAGAAAGAATAAAATAATAGGATACACTAATAAAATTTTAAATTGTAAAGCTAAAGAAAAATTTTCACTAACCCTGTGAGGCCAGCTAGAGCAGGATTTAGAGGAAGCAGTTGTAAGGTTAAAATTTGGAGCTTTCTTTCTTTCTTTCTTTCTTTCTTTCTTTCTTTCTTTCTTTCTTTCTTTCTTTCTCTCTCTCTCTCTCTCTCTCTTTCTTTCTTTCTCTCTTTCTTTTCTTTTCTTTTTTTTAAGATGGAATCTCACTCTGTCGCCCAGGCTGCTGGGTGCAATGGCATGGCGCGATCTCGGCTCACTGCCACTAATTTGGAGCATCTTTTTAAGACTTTGCATGTAAATGTGACTGGATGGCCATCTGTCAGGAGAAGACTAGACAAACTGAATTGGAAAAGTGAAAAAAATTAAAGTGGATGAAGATGTCATTATTTTAGTCAATTCATTTACTGGTAGCACTTGTGGTCCCAAATGGGCCCTGGGTCTGGTCTGGGGCAGCCTTGGGGTCGCTGTTTATTATGATCCTCATTACCAGTTCCTCCTTTCTGCATCGAGAGAGGCTACACCTGCCTTGTCCTCAGACCAGCTTCTACCCATAACTGCCAGCCTTGGTCTGCACAAGAAAGCAGAGCAGGGCCACTGCGTATAGATCATGAATACATTGTCTCTCCAATAAGCCACTGAAAGATTTTTGCCTTTCTCTGTGCTATCAGATACTGAACAAGAAGAAAATGGACTTCTTTTTATTTATCTTCTCCTTTTGGAAGTCTGGTCTCTCAATCATGAACTTCAGCACCTCATGCTCCTTCTGCTCTTATGTAAACTTTCTTTCAGATAACTAATGATATCAATAGGATAATTTTGTATGGTCATGCACTGATGAGATGAGGACTTCAAGCCCTCTGCCTGGGCCATTAATCAGGGAAGTTCATCCTCTATGCCCATGTCCTGCTCCTGATAATAGACACTCAGTAAATATTTGTTGAATGAATGAATCAGTTAGCCCAGAAAGCTAATTTATTTTCATTTTTATTTCTGGCAAAATAAAATTTTTTGTTGCACTTATAATAGTAATAGAATGACGATGTGTTTTGAAATAATGTCTACTAGTTAATTAGGAGGATTAATCCTATGCTCATTGGAAGATAACTATCACAGTGATGAATTGTGTTTGCCCTCAAGTTCTATAGAAATAAAATCAGTTGAAGCATCACGTGTAGAAAAGGATGAAAGCAGAATTGCAACAGAACTGGCAGAGTCTGAACAAAGGAGAGCTCCAATAATATCCAATTACTACAGAAAACCGGAAGTTACCTACAGTAGCGCCTGGCACATGAATACCAAGTGTTTGGTAAACGTCAGGATGATGATGATGATTGTTATTATCATTCCCATCATAACAAGATAATTTAAGTGATGTTCAGATAAGATATTAAATGTCAAATCACACATTGATGGATTTGTTTCCTTTTAATTTTTTGAGACAGAGTCTAGCGTTGTCACCCAGGCTAGAGTACAGTGGCACGATCTAGGGTCACTGCAACCTCTGCCTCCTAGGTTCAAGTGATTCTCCTGCCTCAGCCTCCCAAGTAGCTGGAATTACAAGTACCCGCTACCGTGCCCGGCTATTTTTGCATTTTTAGTAGAGATGGGGTTTGGTCATGTTGGTCAGGCTGGCCTTGAACTCCTGACCTCAGATGATCTGCCACCTCGGCCTCCCGAAGTTCTGGGGTTACAGGTGTGAGCCACCGTGCCTGGACATGTTGCCTTTTAAATTTGATTTTAATTATTCTGATGACCTCAAGAGAAATGTTGCCGGGTGACGACAG
The DNA here is from genome assembly GCF_008728515.1 of Papio anubis. Taxonomy (NCBI): domain Eukaryota; kingdom Metazoa; phylum Chordata; class Mammalia; order Primates; family Cercopithecidae; genus Papio; species Papio anubis. The sequence continues at coordinate 67,644,315 of NC_044983.1, forward strand.
TATGTTTATACACCTATTAATGTTAAATCTTTGAGCAGACCTGGAGCTCAGAGCTGGAAATTAATAGCATTGTTTTGTTTTCACTGCATTTATTTTTAGAATCACTTTACATTTATTACAAACAACATTGGTTTTTATCAATGTTAAGGTTTTAAGTATTCTTTAAAATAACATTTGTGTGGATAAAACAAGTCCATTTAAAGAAAACATGAAGTTAGTGATAGGGTAGGAAGTACACAAATCAGGCAAAATCCTGACGGAGAAGGGTTATGTCGTGAGTTTGGGAAAGTGTATTGGGGAGTTTGCTTGAATGCTCAGATCACTGTAGTCTAAACGTTTCTGCTTGAGAGAGACACTATGCCACATGTGGGTGCCCACCACCACTACTCAGTCACCTGAGTAGCATAGGTAGCCTAGGAAGTAATCTCTCCAGCATCAGATAACCAGTGGAGAGGAGGAAGCAGCTCCAGTGTAGGTGGCTGTACTACACTAGTGCCAAATGTCATTGCTCCCTTCCCTTCCTCTCCAACCCAGCTGGCAGTTAGGTATACTCACTGCATCCAGTTTGGCAGCAACGTGCCACAGGGTACAGACACTTATCCCCAATGATAGGCTGTAAAGGGTTGACAAAGGGGCTCTCAGGGAAGACCAGGTTTGTGACATTTGCTGATTGCAGTGATCTAGGTACAATTACCTTACCTGATTTTAAGTATGGTTGTTTGTTTCCAACAACCGGCTGGCAAAATTCCTGAAAATTTCAGTTGCCTCTGGGGACACCAACCCATTTTCATTCTAAGTACAGTATTTGATTATGTAACCATCCCGACAACCTCCCCGCCCCACGTCGCCCTACCGACTCCCCAAGTCTATCTTTTCTTCTAAACATTAAGCTCCATGAGGGAAAAAAGCATGCTGCCCTCTTCACCATGGTAATTCCAGTGCCTTCCTGACACCCAGCATATACCCCGTAAATACTGATTGGGTATTAAGCGCATAATATGAGATTTAAAAGAGTTCCTACAAAGACCCTTAAATCCTCCAGATTTCTTAAGCTTAGGAAAGTTTTTTGCTTGGTTTTTTTGGTTATCTTCTTCTTATTTTGAGCAGCAGACCAGCGTGACTCCACAGTTTCAAAGAGCAAGCATCTATGTTTGTGTAATCCCGAGCCAAGCTGGGGAAAGAGAAGCAGAGCAGCGCTGACCCAGCTAGGTCCCTGGTGCAGGTGCTCAGCTCCTCACAGCGCGCCGAACTCCCCAGTACGAGCGAACCTCAAGTCACTGCCGTCGCGCTTCTTGTCGCGCGAACTCTCAAGGCTTACAGGTAGTCTCCAGGAGTCAGAGAAGTCCGGACTCCGGCGATCCCTGCTCCGCGGAGAACTGGGGAGCCCCCGTCCCTGTGCCACTCTTAGATGGGGTGACCTCGGGCTCTGGGAAGGAGGGCTGTGTCCGTGTCACAAGGGGGCCCTGGCAGGTGGCGCGCAGCACCGAAGCGCGGGCCAGGACGCTAGTTTCTCGGTGCCCTCTCCTGGGTCCGTGGCGCATCCACCTCCCCGGCCACCAGTGACCAGCAGGGGCGTGTGCAGCTTCAGAGATGCAGAGTCTGGAACTGCCCTCCCCCTTTCAGTGTAGGACTGGCGACACCCCTTTCTTCCTGCAGGCAGCGATCTCCAGAGACCTCCCCCAACCCTCTGGAGGGCGGTTTTTTCAGCGGCTCAAAGAAAACACATCTTTCGTGTCCCTTGTCAGACTGTCCTGCCTCTAACTGCGGTGTGCAGAGAGCCTGTGCGAGACCTTTGTCCTATCTTACTGGGCTTCAAAGCTACCAAAGGCGGTCGTGAGAGAGGAAATGACCCGAAGCAGGACGGTCCCCCAGCTTCATATCCCAGCCTGGAAAGACCTATTTTTTCCATTCTGCACCTTGGGCCTGGCAGCTTAAGAAATAATGACACATGGCCAACAGGCCAAAATACCTTGGTTCCACTCCCAGCCCTGTCACTTATGGGCTGTGTGACCTCAGACAAGTTGCTGAATCTCTCTGGACCTCAGTTACTCCGTCTGGAAAGGAATGGAGTTGGACCTCGTGACTAATAAGGTTCCATTTCAGTTCTGATCTCCTAGGATTCTAAATCTCTGCTTCCTGAAAATATAAAAATATACCACACTCGTTTCCCCTAGGAATACAGTTTTAATGAATAAGGCTAACTATACAGTTAATAAGACTTAATATACAGTTTTAGTGAATAAGACATACATGTAGAAAACAAATGCAACATGCTTGTTTCACTTATGACAAACAACTAATAAAATATATATTTGAAAGTTTCAACAAAGGACTCATATCCAGATTCTACAATGAACTCAAACAAATTGGCAAAAAAAAAAAAAAAAACATAATAATCCTATCAAAAAGTGGGCAAATTACATGAATAGACATTTCTCAAAAGAAGATATACAAATAGCCAGCAAACATATGAAAAAATGCTGAACATCACTCATCACCAGGGAAATGAAAGTTAAAGCCACAATGAGATACCATCTTACTCTCCCAATAATAATCATTATTAAAAAGTCAAAAATCAAGTGTTGGCATGGATGTTGTGCAAGGAGAATGCTTTTACACTGCTGGTGGGAATGTAGATTAGTACAACCTTTATGGAAAACAGTATGGAGATTCCTTAAAGAACTAACAGTAGAACTGCCATTCTTTCCAACAATCCCACTACTATGTATTTACCCAAAGGAAAAGAAGTTATTGTATGATAAAGACACATGCACCCATATGTTTATTGCAGCCCAATTCACAATTGCAAAGATATGAAACTAAACTAAGTACCCATCGACCAATGAGTGGATAAAGAAAATGTGGTATATATACACCGTGGAATACTACTCAGCTATAAAAAGAATGAAATAATGTCTTCTGCAGCAACTTGAGTGGAGCTGGAGGCCATTGTTCTAAGTGAAGTAACTCAGGAATGAAAAACCAAATATTGTGTGTTCTCATTTATAAGTGGGAGTTAAGCTATAAGTATGCAAAGACATGCAGAGTTGTATAATGAACTTTAGAGACTCGGAAGAGGGAGGATAAGAAGGGGTCGTGGAACAAAATCTACATATTGGGTACAGTGTACACTATTCAGGTGATGGGTGTGCTAAAACCTCAGAATTCACTACTATTAATTTCTTCATGGAACCAAAAACCACTTGTATCTCAAAAGCTATTAAAAATTTTTAGAAAGTTTTTTAAAGAAAAAATGTTTCAGTATTAAGAGCCTTTCATGTGACTAGGAATTGAGGATCCCAACAACTAAATAAGTAGATAAAATGACAAATAAAAGGATTAACAGCTGTCTCTGTGTTCAAAGAGCCTACAAATAGATGTATAGACATATGAAAGATCACAACACAAAGCAGTACCAGCATGAAAACTAGATAAATTGAGTGTAATGACTTTTGTATTTTGTTTGGATTATAGCTAAAACAGTGAAAAGAGGAAGGGTAGACGTGGTGATACTTTTTCTCTATCAAGACTCAGGGCAGCCCAAGTACATCCATAATGTCATTACTAATGACACCCAAGGCCTATTTCCAAATTATTATCATTCAGTGCCATCTAGTGTTAAACTGATGGATGGACTTTTTCATATTATTTTGTTTTTGTAAATTCCTTGTCCAGCTCTATGTAGTCAGATTAAAGTGAGGCAAACAAACTCTGTCTCCGACACATCTAGTATTGTGATGTCTGTGTTCTGAAAACTCATGTGTTTCCTGCCCAGCCAGGCACAACCTGTGGTTCAGGCTCTCAACTCATTCTTTGCTCATCTTTCCTGGACTGCCGTCATCGGTGCCAGCACTCTGTCCATGGTCTTTTCCTTCAGACAGCAGAATTTCATAGGACTAGATGCATCCGTTTCTGAGCAGAAAGTTTGTAATAGAAAAAGAAAGTCTCTAACTCATACATAAGTTGGAGAGATGACTCAAAATAGTACTTCTCTATTTTTGCAAGTGAGTTTTTACATTCACTTGAATAAAATCCCAATTGCAACAAGCCTTTCAAATTTGTGTTTAAGAAATACTTGAGTTCCGAAGGTCGCAAGATGTTTTCTAAAATCCAACTGAAAGTTATTTAGGTAAACACCAAGTTCCTTTTATGTCTGTCTTACAACCATAGTAAATATACATCTGGGCATATGCCTTTGTTTAAAATGTCTCCAATTACTGAGTTGCTGATATAAAACTTCTATTTAAGTTGTTTCAGTGAACTTGTTAAACAACAAAGGCAACAAAATACTACACTTATACCAACTAAAAAATCAAAGAAAAAGGAAATGATTTATTCATAATAATCAAATTTAAATACTCTGCATGTATAAAACACCATTCTAAGAACTGACATTCTATCAAGCTTCATTTTGAACAATTTGCATAATTCCTTAACAGCAGTGAAAGTAAAATGTAAAAATTCAAAATCACATTTTATAAGAGATAAAAAGTAACTACTGTTGTGTTTCTAGATCTTCAAAAGTAAGTTTATCTGAAGATTGACTCAACTTCTACTTTCATGTTAGAGGGATAAGAAAACAAACCCAACATTTGACAGAAAGATATTTTCATATTGTTAATGGAAGGTCTATTGTAGCAGGAGAATCTCTCGTTTTCACTTCGTTCCTTCATTCGTCCTCCAGTTTTCAGCTTCTTGAGATAGCACTTTTATGCTTTCCTGATGATGGAGATTTTCATCTGCTATGGTTTGAATGTTTGTCCCCTTCAAAATTCACGTTGAAATTTAATTGCCATGGTAACAGTGTTTTGAAGTGAGACATTTCAGAGGTGATTAGGACATGACAGCTCCACCCTCATGGGTAAGAAAATTGAGGCCATTATAAAGGGTGAGATTGGCACTCTCTCCCTCTCTCCCTTGCTCTCTTGCCTTCCACCATTTGATGATGTAACAGGAAGGCATCACAAAATGTCAGCACCTTGATATTGGACCTCCCAATTTCCAGAACTATGAGAAATAAATGTATGTTCATTATAAATTACCTATTCCCTAGTACTCTGTTGTATTTTATAGCAGCACAAAACACACTAAGCCACCATTCAAACACTCTTTTATGGACACTGTATTAGTCAGGATTCTCCAGAGAAACAGAACCAATAGAATTTATATAGATACATAAAAAGAGATTTATTATGAAGGATTGGCATTTGTGATTATAAAGGCTGAGAAGTCCCGAGATCTTCCATCTGCAAGCTGGAAGCCCAGGAAGGCCAGTGGAATAGTTCCAGTCAAACCCCAAAGACCTGAACACCAGGGAGTCAATGGTGTAAGTCCTGACCTGAGTTTGAAGATCTAAGAACTGAGGAGAGACAGTGGGTAATATCTAAGGGTGGGAGAAGAAGGATGGCCCAGCTTAACCAGAGAACAAATTTTTCCTTCCTCTGTCTTTTGGTTTTAATAAGCCTTTAGCAGATTGGATGATGCCCACCCATAATGGTAAGGGTGATTTTCTTTACCCAGGCCACCAATTTGAATGCTATTGTCTTCTGGAAACACCCTCATTGACATACCCAGCAATAATGCTTTACCAGCTATCTGGGCATCCCTTAGCCCAGTCAAGTTGACACATAAAATTAACCATCAAAGCTACCTGAAGCTAGTCTTCATCCTTCTAATATATCTGTAAGGCTATTTTGGCTCCAACCACTTCAGAGTGGATTTTGATGCAACTCCTAGAATCTAGAGTAAATCTTTTTGTAATGTTATCTATTAGTTCAGCTATCATTGGCATGCTGGGCTTTTCTATACCTCAGTGCAAGGGCTGATTGTTACATTTTTGGAAATTGTGCAAATTTCCATGTATCTTTCTTTCTTTTTAAGAGTTAATTCTGAGATTATCAGGGCAGGGAGAAAGTTATTAACTAGCACTTTTTGGTTAAACATAGTGGTAGCCATGGACAAGCAGCTACTGAAGTTAACCATTGAGCAGAGGGTCAGAGGAGAAATGGAGAGAGAGAGCTCTGGGAGTGAACGTGTGTGCAATAGACTCTGGAAGCTATTAGCTCACAGTCAGGTAAAGTGGCCCTCTTTAATAAAACACCCACACACACTTCAAAGTTCCAAAGTTCACTCAACAGGAAGTTCCACTAGGAGGAAAGAAGGGGGTAATGGACCATGCAGTATCAAATCTGCAATTAGAGTATAATAATTACCACTATCCCTATGATGTTGGCCTTGATGGACTCTGTTTCATCATTTAAATATTCTTAACTAAGTGTGAGCAAAATCCCTTGACTCAATAACTTGCTCACACCTAAAAAGGAATAACAGGTTCAAAAAGAAGCTGTAGGAAATTAGTGAGGAAAAAGAGAAATAAACATACAGAGTGCCATAAAACTGAATAATCTGGCTTAGTTTAAAAATGTGCTTGCTCTCTACGAACTTTCAAATGTGATTCCATTCCCCATGGATTTCCAGAAAGAAAAAGATCTTACCTAAAATATGTCATTAACTAGTTTCTACCCTACTTCCTTAAGACTGGTCTTTCTACTTAACAGTTCACTTCTTGCAAGCCATTGTGGACAGTTGTGCCTTTCAGAGACCAGACTGGGCCAAGTCCTCTCTGTCTTTTAGTGAAAGCCCCCTCTCCCAGGAAATGCTTCTGTTCTAAGACTCAAACACTCCCTGTTAGGTGAGGTAACTGACATTAGAAATGGCCTCCCCCTTTAGAGCTGGCCCTCTATAAACAGGTAATGTAATTTTGTATTTTTTCTTATTCACTGTGGTAGAGATTGCTGGTTTACTGCCAACATCTATTGACCCATTCCTCTAAATAACAGAACATTTATCTGGGCACACACCTGCATGGAATTAGCATGGTATTTCCCAGTCTCTCTTAAAGAAAAATGTGGCCACTTTATAAGTTCAGGTAATGGCATATAAGTAAATGATGATGTGTAGATTGCAGGAGCCTTCTTTAAGAGACAGCTGGTGTACCCCTTTTTCCTATCCCTTCCTTTAATCCACTGCCTGGAACATGGATGCTCACATTTTGAATCCTGAGGACAAGGAATACTTGCCTGGATAGTAGGGTGATAGGATTATGTGGAACAGAGTTGCCATATTAGCCTATTAGTCTAGTAGGACTCACTTTTAGACTTTGTTTATAGAGATAAATAAATTTTATTTGTATTATTTTTTAAAGCATTGTTATTTTGAGTTTTGCGTTTGCAGACAGATCTGTCTTGTGTTGTATTCCCCTCCTTCCTCCAAAATTCTTATGTTGAGGCACTAACCCAAGGTACTTCAGAATGTCACTTTACTTGGAAAAAGGGTCATTGCAGATGTAATTATTAACAGTTAAGATGAGGTCATTAAAGTGGTCTCTAATCCAATATGATTGCTCTTCTTATAAAAGGGGAAATTGCGACACAAAGGCACACACACACACACACACACACACACACACACAGAATGCTCTGTGTAGACGAAGGCATGGATCCAGGTGATGCCTCTATAAACAAAGAAATGGCAAAGATTGCCAGCAAATCACCAGAAGCTAGGAATGAGGTTTGGAGTAGATTCTCTCTCACAGCTCTGAGAAGGAATCAAGCCTGCTGACATCTTGGCAAGCTTCCAGAACTCTGAGACAATAAATGTCTGTTATTTATTGTCTAGCCCTAGCAAACCGATATACAATCTTTGTCAATTTAAGACTGGCTAGAATAACCTTAGCTTAATCTAGGGCAATTTTCACACCATTCAGACAGCAGAAACTGCATACACATATCCATGTGCCCATCTGAACTTCTATCATAATTTCTCAGCCTATCGATTTTAGCAGTGTGGCCAAATGTCAGTTTCTTTGGAATGCCAAAATAGGGGAATTTTGTTGTGGCTGTCCTATGAAAATGAAGCTCTGTCACAGAGGAGTGTGTGAGCCAAATCCAAATATTGAGTTTATTTTACCCTCCAAATAGAATATTTTCACCCCAGTGAAGCAATTGTAAGCATCTCATCCAAAGCATATTCACTATCCTTGAGTATTCTTGGTTGCTTATTGAATGAATAAGTGAATGAGGTGGATTTTGCTGACACTAACCTTTGGGATTACCTCACAGCTTGCTAGTGGCAAGCTTAGTAAATACTGGGCCATAGTGTCTGAGGATAGGTCTCTAGAGTCATATGTCTCTAAGTACAAATGCTAGCCTCCTGTATTAGTCTGTTTTCATGCTGTTGATGAAGCCATACCCAAGACAGGGTAATTTACAAAATAAAGGGTTTTAATTGTACTTACAGTTCCACATCACTGGGGAGGCCTCACAATCATGGTGGAAGGCAAGGAGGAGCAAGTCATATCTTACATGGATGGCAGCAGACAGAGAGAATGAGAGCCAAGCAAAATGGATTTCCCCTTATGAAACCATCAGATCTTGTGAGACTTATTCACTACCATGAGAATAGTATGGGGAAAACCACCCCCATGATTCAACTATCTCCCATCGGGTCCCTTCCACACACAACATGTGGGAATTCAAGATGAGATTTGGGTGGGGACACAGCCAAACCATATCACCTCCTTTTCTAGTTGCTTGGTTTGGAAGAGTTATGTAATCTTTTTGAGCTTCAATTTCCTCATCTGTAAAATAGGGAAGATACTAGTTACTCTCGTATAGGGTAGTTATGATTTATTTTATGTGAAATGTTTAGAATGGTCCATGTCATGATGTACTGCAGTTGGTTTGTACTGGCTCACAATGACCAATAGTGCACCTTTTTTCTGATTTTGCCAATATTCTCATCCTCACATCCAGTGACATCATATTGATAGCTTGAAATTAATTGGCCATGGTGAGAATATTTACACTACAGATATTTGCAAATACTATACAACAGGGGCTAGCTTGCCAGCACACCATTGGTTAGATGACATCGGTAAGTTCTGTGTAAAATTTAAGATTATTATTACTCAGTAGGTACTCCTGCTCCCTTATGGTTTTGAGAAAGCATTCTGCTAGTTAAATAAATCATTTTGAATTAAAATAACACTGATAGGACTCCTTTAGCAATGTTTTACCTCTTGGGAATCACTGCCTACATTTGTGGTCTATAAATCTGAATCCTTAATTCACTCGGATGGATTTTTGGCTCAATGAAAGTAAGAGCTTTTCTCACTGCTGTAGCCCCAATACATGGCACAGGCCTGGGACAGAGTGGGCACTCATAAATATTTGTTAAGTGAAAAAATAAATGAATGAAAGTATCTGAAACACTTGCATTTTCAAAAGGTTTTGACATCTATTTCCTTTTCTTCTCAAAGCTACCCTTTGAGATGGATAGGTCCTATTTTATCTCCATTGCATCGATGAAGAAACTGCAATGTAAAGAGGTGTCTAATTAGTGATTTACTTCCTTTCATCATATATGTCCATTACACCCGTGTTTCCCAAAATGTGTTCTATAGATCATAAATCCTGAAGGATGTTAATCGTTATTATGTGCCAGGGAACCCATGGGTATATAAGTTTGGAAAATAGTGAATAAAAAAAAAAATGGTTTACTTACTACAAGTTTTCTCAGAGCCTTATTAAGCCAATGTGCATTGTGAATCCGGGAGGTAGTGGAGACAGCTTAAGTATGCAGCATTTCCTATATTTGACTATAGTTTGCTTGATTGTTTTTTTGTTTTTTGTTTTTGTTTTGAGATAGGGTCTTGCTCTGTCACCCAGGCTGGGCTGGAGTTCAGTGGCGTGATCTCTGCTCACTGCAAGCTCCACCTCCTGGGTTCATGCCATTCTCCTGCCTCAGTCTCCCAAGTAGCTGGGACTACAGGTGCCCGCCACCATGCCCCACTAATTTTTTGTATTTTTAGTAGAGAAGGGATTTCACTGTGTTAGCCAGGATGGTCTCGATCTCTTGACCTCGTGATCATCCCACCTTGGCCTCCCAAAGTGCTGGGATTACAGGTGTGAGCCACCGCACTGGCCACTTGATTGATTTTAAATGAAGCATCCAGCAGTGTTAGTGTGAAACTTCATTAGGTAGTACTTTTCAGACCCTAACTTGCATATGAATGGCCAAGGGAACTTATTAAAATACAAATTCTGATGAGGAGGGAAGAGTGCCTAGGGCGGGGACCCGAGATCCCACATTTCTTTTTTTTCTTCTTCTTCTTCTTTTATTTGAAACAAGGTCTCACTCTGTAGCCCAGGCTGAGGTTCAGTGGCATGATCACAGCTCACTGGATCCTCAAACTCCTCAGCTCAGATGATCATCCCACCTCAGCCTCCCAGGTAGCTAGGACAACAGGAGCATGCCACCACATCTAGCTCATTATTTTATTTTTTATTTTATTTTTTTGAGGCACAGTCTCGCTCTGTTGCCCAGGCTGGAGTGCAGGGGTGCATCTCAGCTCACTGCAAGCTTGGCCTCCCAGGTTCACGCCATTCTCCTGCCTCAGCCTCCCGAGTAGCTGGGAGTACAGGAGCCCACCACCACGCCCGGCTAATTTTTTTTGTATTTTTAGTAGAGACGGGGTTTCACCATGTTAGCCAGGATGGTCTCGATCTCCTGACCTCGTGATCCGCCCACCTTGGCCTCCCAAAGTGCTGGGATTACAGGCGTGAGCCACCACGCCCGGCCATCTAGCTCATTTTTGTATTTTTTTGTGGAGATGGGGTCTTGTTTTGTTGCCCAGTCTGATCTTGAACTACTGAACTCAAGCAATCCACGTGCTTCGGCCTCCCAAAGCTCTGGGATTACAGGCGTGAACCACCATTCCTGACCAGAGATCTTCTATGTCTAACAGGCTCTCAGAGAGTGCCCATGCTGCTGGCCCACAGGTCACACCTTGAATAGCAAGGCACCAGAACATACAAGAGTCAAGAGGAAATGGCATCTTATTGAAAGAGCAAACGAGAACACTAAAACACCCTATCCACCCTCAGGACCAGCTGTTAAGGAAGCACGTTGTTTAGAGGGGTGAGGAAATAAGGGACAAACCTCTATATGATGAGCAAGTAATGGAGGAACATAGAGCTAAACTAAATCGCTGGAGTAAGGCAGGTCCCTTCAGCTGAAGTCTAGGTGGTGAATTATTTATTGAAGGGACGCAGAGATGGCTAAAGGGACCCTGGATTTCTTTGTGGACTCAAGTAGCTTCATTTTTGTCATTTTAAAACCTAGGTTCAAGGAGAAGAGGGCAAGGCCCACTGCTGCTTCAGACTTATTGTTTTCTCTCTCTATCCACAAACTCAAGTTCCATGAGTTATTAGTTTAAAAAAAAAAAAACTTTTTAATTATTCAAAATGGAATATGAATGTTAGAAATTGGAAGGGAAAAATGGGGACTGACATAAAAAGAGATTAGCCTGGGCCAGGTGAGGGAGTAATGCTATACAATGTATTCAGCTATTTAAAGCCTTCAGAAATGCTCCTATCTCATTCAGACTCATCTTCCTGACCTCATCTGGTCCCTGCTCTGACCTGGAAACTTAGCTTGGATACCTGTGTTTCTCCAGCAGTGGTTGTTCTCTGCTGGTGCCTTGAACTAGCATACTTTTCTTTCCTAGTTCCTTGGCAACAGTGTTCTAATAACCTTTGCGGGTCACACAGTTCCTAAGTGTGGAGCTGGGATTAAGCTAATGGAGGTGTGATAAGACTCTCCCACAATGTATCTATCAATGATTCACTTCTACTAATTATAACTTGACACGTTTTGATAACTTAATGAAAGCAAAAAGGTTAATAACTCATTACTTCCTTGTTGGTCAAATCTTTATCCATGTAAAGCAATAATTTTGCATAATTTTTTTATTTTTTCCCTTGCATTCTTTGGGTTAAGTTCATTTTGTCACTCCTGTTTATATTCGTATATTTATTTGTTCATCTTTTTATAATACTAGTTTAGATTATTCTCTAGGGATTATATTTTTTAACCCAGAAAGGGAGTATTTTGTTTTTTACTGAAGTTTAGATTAGTTGTCAGAACTGATAGATTTTATTTTACTTGTGTAGTCTTGTTTATGTTTTCACGTTTGTGTAGGTCTTGATGTTTTCTTTTAATTTTTTAAGTTTTTCTTATATTGCCTGCTTTGTTTCTTTATATCTCTTTTTGTATGTACTAATGAGTACTTATTCTGTTTAAATTATATATATATATATATATATTTTTTTTTTGAGGCGGAGTCTCACTCTGTCACTCAGGCTGGAGTGCAATGGCACGATCTCTTGCTCACTGCAAGCTCTGCCTCCCGGATTCACACCATTCTTCTGCCTCAGTAGCTGGGACTACAGGAGCCTGCCACCGTGCCTGGCTAATTTTTTGTATTTTTAGTACAGACTGGGTTTCACCATGTTAGCCAGGATGGTCTCAATCTCTTGACCTCGTCATCAGCCTGCCTTGGCCTCCCAAAGTGCTGGGATTACAGGCGTGAACCACTGCGCCCTGCCTAAATTCTATTCTTGATTATCTAACAATTAAAAAAAGAATTATCCACCCTCTATTTTTTAGTCACAAGTATGTTATGAAGCAGTATCTTTAATTTGAATAGAATTGAGTCCTTGCTAAGAAAAATGAATGAGATAAGGTATTTCATCTTCTGTTCACCACCCGTACCTGTGAAAGCCAGTCTGACTTTTTACATCTGTCAGTGATCAATACTGAAGATATAATCTGTAGTTACAAAGCGGTTGGCTTGGGCTTTGAAATGTAAACAGTGATAATTTATGAACGGGTTTGTCATCTTCCCAAAAACATCTGCCCATGTGCCCTGTGTCATAACACATTCATGCTACTGCGTTCCTTGTCTGTTGTAACTTTCGTTGATTAGTGAATATTTATAGGTGTCTCTTGTAACAAAGTTTGGCTTTGGGCATGATCAATTAAAAATAAATTTTAAAATATCATAAAAGAACTATGTAGTGTCCAAGAAGACCTTAGAAAATATTCTTTTCTTCATGTTTCTGCCCTGTGTTGTATTGCTCATGTCTTATCTGGTAGAATTGTCATATATGTCAAACGGGTAGCCTCATTATGATGAAAAATGAAACAAAGGGTGCTTTTTTCCATTACCCTATACCATGAAATGGCAAAATATACACATATGGCACCAGAAGAACAGGGAGTTTGCCTTTTTCTAGCTTGTTTTAAAAGTGCAGTGCAGACAAACTAAATCCAGCTGGGAATTCTGTGGGTCACAAGCATGAGGCGGTGCAGAACTGAAACCTCTGTCTACAGCAGACTCTCAGAAGATTTACGTGCAAGGTTAAGGTAGCATATTTTTGTTTGTGTTGCCTTAAATCTTCTCCTTTGAAGGTTATGATAGCTGCTCAGTGACTAAGTGGTTATTTTTTTAAATCAGTGATACATTCGTTGTTTAGAAAGCATCTGATACTTCTTGTCTTAATAAAAATTTTAACAACAGATAAAACTCTGTATATAAGCATATCTCAAGTGTATAATCCTAGTTTGCTATTTACTGATCTGATTTGTGTAACATTATACTGTCATTTAAAATATACTTTTTAAGCCAGATTTTACATTTCAAAAGTTATCTTTAGTAATAACTCTCAGTACACTTACTTGTAAATAGTACCTATAAAGTTTTTACAGACTGTAAAAATGTATTTACTCATCCCTGTAAGCTTACATTTTATAGCTAATTGCTATTTTCTGATACTTTATGTATATATACATATATTTTTTCTTGAAAATGATTTCCAAAAATATTTATTTAAATGCAAATCATAACGGTAAGTGAAAACATTTAAAACATGTACTTATTTTTGTAATTGCCATTCTAAATAATTTAATCAAAACACCCCCATTCTGATTTCATTCCCATTCATCTTTTCCAAGAAGTTAAGAACCTGAGTTTTAAAAAACACTGTACCCAAGCAGCAAATTTGCAACAAACTTGAAAGGCCTGCCACACGTTTTGGCTCTATTGACCCTAATACTTTTCCAATTAAAAATAAAAAAAACTTAACAAAAAATAGACTGGAATGATTACCTTAAGCCACTGGGCACTTTGGGGCTTTATTTTATTGTTTTCAAACTGGCATATGATAATTGAATTTTCTTGGGGAAAACTCGAAGCAGCAATCCAGCTTTTTAGGCAAAAACTCCACAAAAAATACACTCCACTTGATGAATCTCCACTCGCAAAGAACATCAGTGAAGCCCTGGTGGTATTATCTTCGATAACAAAGAATCACCACATTTTGATGATTCTCATTCTAAGTGCTAAGACTTAAAATGACAATATAAAACATGGCTCAAAATGTTTTAGTAGAATTTAGCTTTATCTCTTGTTGACTTTTCTTTACAGTAAAAAAAAAATAGAAACCACTTTAAAAGCATAAAATTTTGAAAAAGTAGGCATGTCACATATGCACTTTACTTCATATTGTGAAATTAACATGGTACATATTTCAGAGGTTTGATAGAGCTCTGTGCATTGTCATTCATAAGTTGATGGAAACTTTCAAAATCTCTGATCCTCTGGCTGGTTATTTACTGACAGTGTCCTTTATGGGCTTGTGTCTTATCAACTTGAAGAACTGATGTGGCAGCATAGAAACAGGACATTAAAAGGTACAGTCGGATCTTGCACACTGAGTGTTAAGTTTACAGTAATTTGGATGAGCGAAGGGCCATTTCATTGTCTTATCAACTGAGAAGGAATGGCAGAGCTGACCACTAGACAGTGATGCTATAGATGTTTTAGAGGCACAACTCGGTTTTATACTTGGGAATGAGACAGGAGTTCAGCAGGACTGGTTTTACAAGATACAAATCACAAATACCTTGCTGGTACAACAGGATGCAATAAAGAAGCCAGCGAAAATCCGCCAAAACCAAGATGGCAAAAAAAGTGAGTTCCGGTCATCCTCACTGCTCATTATATTCTAATTATAATACATTAGCATACTAAAGGAAGAGCCCACTGGTGCCACAACAGTTTACAAAATGCCATGGCAACATCTGGAAGTTAACCTATATGGTCTTTTAGTGGGAGGAACCCTCAGTTCTGGTAATTTCCTGCTCCTTTCTCAGGAAACTCATGAATAATCCACCCCTTATTTATCATATGATCAAGAAATAACCATAAAAATAGTCAACCAGCAGCCCTTAGGGCTTCGATGCCCGAAGAGTAACCACTCTTTTATTCCTTTACTTTTTAATAAACTTGCTTTCACTTTACTCTATTGGCTTGCTCTTGAATTTTTTCCTGCAGAAAGCCAAAAACTCATGTGGCCTCCTGGGCTGAGCCCCAGTTTCGGCATTTGCCCTGTGACAAGTAAAGAGACTATTTGATTTAATAAATTTTCCATCTTATTTAAATTTGGGTGACTTTAGCATATTTATAATTGGGAAAGTTTTCAAAGTGATACAGGATGGTGATAAATGCACACATTTTTACAATTCAGTATTATAGCTTTCCAAGAGTTTTCTGGTTTTTTTTTTTTTTTTTAATTTATTTATTATTATTATACTGTAAGTTGTAGGGTACATGTGCATAACGTGCAGGTTCGTTACATATGTATACTTGTGCCTTGTTGGTGTGCTGCACCCATCAACTCGTCATTTACATCAGGTATAACTCCCAATACAATCCCTCCCCCCTCCCCCCTCCCCATGATAGGCCCCGGTGTGTGATGTTCCCCTTCCTGAGTCCAAGTGATCTCATTGTTCAGTTCCCACCTATGAGTGAGAACATGCGGTGTTTGGTTTTCTGTTCTTGTGATAGTCTGCTAAGAATGATGGATTCCAGCTGCATCCATGTCCCTACAAAGGACACAAACTCATCCTTTTTGATGGCTGCATAGTATTCCATGGTGTATATGTGCCACATTTTCTTAATCCAATCTGTCACTGATGGACATTTGGGTTGATTCCAAGTCTTTGCTATTGTGAATAGTGCTGCAATAAACATACGTGTGCATGTGTCTTTATAGCAGCATAATTTATAATCCTTTGGGTATATCCCCAGTAATGGGATGGCTGGGTCATATGGTACATCTAGTTCTAGATCCTTGAGGAATCGCCATACTGTTTTCCATAATGGTTGAACTAGTTTACAATCCCACCAACAGTGTAAAAGTGTTCCTATTTCTCCACATCCTCTCCAGCACCTGTTGTTTCCTGACTTTTTAATGATCGCCATTCTAACTGGTGTGAGATGGTATCTCATTGTGGTTTTGATTTGCATTTCTCTGATGGCCAGTGATGATGAGCATTTTTTCATGTGTTTGTTGGCTGTATGAATGTCTTCTTTTGAGAAATGTCTATTCATATCCTTTGCCCACTTTTTGATGGGGTTGTTTGTTTTTTTCTTGTAAATTTGTTTGAGTTCTTTGTAGGTTCTGGATATTAGCCCTTTGTTAGATGAGTAGATTGCAAAAATTTTCTCCCATTCTGTAGGTTGCCTGTTCACTCTGATGGTAGTTTCTTTTGCTGTGCAGAAGCTCTTTAGTTTAATGAGATCCCATTTGTCAATTTTGGCTTTTGCTGCCATTGCTTTTGGTGTTTTAGACATGAAGTCTTTGCCCATGCCTATGTCCTGAATGGTACTACCTAGGTTTTCCTCTAGGATTTTTATGGTATTAGGTCTAACATTTAAGTCTCTAATCCATCTTGAATTAATTTTCGTATAAGGAGTAAGGAAAGGATCCAGTTTCAGCTTTCTACTTATGGCTAGCCAATTTTCCCAGCACCATTTATTACATAGGGAATCCTTTCCCCATTTCTTGTTTCTCTCAGGTTTGTCAAAGATCAGATGGCTGTAGATGTGTGGTATTATTTCTGAGGACTCTGTTCTGTTCCATTGGTCTATATCTCTGTTTTGGTACCAGTACCATGCTGTTTTGGTTACTGTAGCCTTGTAGTATAGTTTGAAGTCAGGTAGCGTGATGCCTCCAGCTTTGTTCTTTTGACTTAGGATTGTCTTGGAGATGTGGGCTCTTTTTTGGTTCCATATGAACTTTAAAGCAGTTTTTTCCAATTCTGTGAAGAAACTCATTGGTAGCTTGATGGGGATGGCATTGAATCTATAAATTACCTTGGGCAGTATGGCCATTTTCACGATATTGATTCTTCCTATCCATGAGAGTTTTCTGGTTTCTTTTACCACACTCAGAATTTGAAAGGCAACCATCTGGGTCATGAAGATGCTTGCTGATCAACTGCTGGAGTAGAAGAGACTGTGGGGGTAGAAGAGACTTTAAGTCCCTTGCTGAAGACTGCAGTTTGGCTTACTGGTTTTAGTTATTTACACGACCTAACCTGTATCTCGAGGACTGTGGACGCCACACAACATCACAGAAAACTTGGTAGTTGGAGGTTTATCGGATTATAAAAGATTTTGTGTCTGCCTGTGGTATCCTGAAAGTACAGACACTTGCAGTCTTGAACCGCAGCTTCTGGATTATTTCAATTATGAATTCTTTAGAGAGTTTTTTTTCTTTTTCTTTTTTATTTTTGAGACAGAGACTTGCTCTGTTGTCCAGGTTGGAGTGCAGTGGTGCAGTAACAGTTCACTGAAGCCTTGACCTCGCTGAGTTCAAGTGACCCTCCTACTTCAGCCTCTTGAGTAGCTGTGACTATAGGTGCCTGCCACCATGACAGGCTTTTTAAAAAATTTTTGTAGATAAGGGGTCTCACTATATTGCCCAGACTGATCTTGAACTCCAGGACTCAAGCAATCTTCCCACTGTGGTCTCTCAAATTGTTGGGATCATAGACATGAGCCACTTCCCCTGGCCTTAGGCAGTTTTGGTTCCTTCAGAATTAATGATCTGCATCTGCCATCTGCAAGGCCTGTGGATCTCCACTGATTTACAGAGGGTTTGCCATTACTGAGTTGACTTGTAGAGAGAAAAACAAACTGCCTTTGTTGAACCGTTTGATTTTTCCTCATATTTTTCTCTTTTGTGAAAGGCCTTAACCAAAGATCCCTGCTTTGCCTCTGGAATATGCCTGCAGTAATGTTTGTTAAGAAATTTGAGTTTGGAAGTAACTGTTCCTGTGGGGCCGTAGAAGAGCTGGTTGTTATTCTAATAGATTCCCGACCCTTGCTATTGCTTCAAATTAGATTGTTGCAAGTTTAGAAGGTGCAGGTGAAGTTTTCCTTTTAGGTTTTGCTGGTACTGACACAAGCACAGACATGCTGCCCGTGAGCGATAATCTCCGTCTTCTTCATCCTCTTTCTTCCCCATGAATTTTTAAAACAACCCAAATTACCTCTGATAACTGTCTCTTCTGAGAGTTTTCTCCCTCAATACTTACGTTTTTCAGACTTGGTTCTGGAGAGCGGATTATGTCTTATTTAAGCTGTTAAGTATTTGTGATTCACATAAAAGTATAGTGTTCCTCCCTTCTCTATGGGGGGAATCATGAATAGCACTGAACCCTATATATATACATATATATGTATATACATATGTATATATGTGTGTATATATATATACACAGTCTGTTTTCTCACATACATACATACTTATAATAATAAAGTTTCATTTACAAATCAGGCATAAAAAGAAATATTAACTAACAATAAAATAGGGCAATTATATAACAATATACTAAATTTATGTGACTGTAGTCTTTTACTGTCAAAATATCTTATTGTACTGTACTCACCTCTTTTCTGATCATGGTAGACCAAGGATAACTGAAACTTTAGAAAGAGAAACTAGGGATAAGGGAGGACTACCGTACCACTTTATACACCTGTTTTGTGCATCTGTTTATTGGCAGTCTGTATTATCTGAAGTAATTGAAGTGAAAACTTTTTAAATAAGTGCCACCATCTGCCTTTGGACTTGCAGATTCTCGATAAATCTCAATAGAAAAAGGAGCAGAAGCATACGTTAATGGCGCTATAGGTTTTCCTGAGATGAGAGATCCTCCTGCACACAAGGGAGGTCTCAATGAGGTCTTTTGGTTCCAGCTCAATATCAATTACACCCCTAGAGGGACCGGTTTCCCTCAGTGGTTTCCTTGTTGACGTTTGCAGCTCAGGATCATGCCTCCTTTTGCCTCCTAGAAACCTGTGGAAATGCTGGACACCTTGCGTAGGGTGTCTGGAGCTGGAAATAGCAAGGGGTAGCCCACATCTTCCTGTCTTCTGTTGTCTCCTATCACTTCACTAAAACTATCAAGCCAAATCAGAGCCAAATGACAAGACGATTGGCTTCAGATTCTAGAAATCAGCCCAGTTTAGTTCACTCTGTGGCTTCATGATGGTTTAAACTTCATGATGGGTTAAACAACTTCACTCAACTGTACCTTCAACAATTATGCCCTAAGTCTGAAGTCTATGACTCAGGCTTCCTGACTTCAGTGTCTGCTCACTTGTTTTTATTATGTTTGTGGTATCCCATGTCTCTTAACCTTAAAATGTCCTTACCTATGAATGTTACATTGCAGATATCCACTCAGTAACCTCTGAAGTATAAAGTCAATGAAGAAAGTGTGCTCTTTTTTCTGATTCTTATTTAAGAGATAGTATAGCTTTGCATTAAGAACACAAAATCTAGAAGCAGACTGCCTGAGTTTTCATCTCAGCAATGTGACCTCG
The DNA here is from genome assembly GCF_008728515.1 of Papio anubis. Taxonomy (NCBI): domain Eukaryota; kingdom Metazoa; phylum Chordata; class Mammalia; order Primates; family Cercopithecidae; genus Papio; species Papio anubis. Next base: position 67,663,897 of record NC_044983.1, read on the forward strand.
AACAGGCTACTCAGCCTAGAAGTGTCATGATTTGTTTTACAAAACAAGGATGATAATTATCATAGCGCCTACCACATAGGTTTTGAGAATCAAGTGAGTTAGTACATAGTACTTGGAACAGTGCCTGATACACAGAAAACTTCATAAGCCTTTTCTTTTGCTATTATTTAATGTGCTCACATCAAAATGTCCAAAATGATTAAAAAATATTCATTGATGATGATTTACTCTGACTAGTAAGGAGTTGGTGCTCCATCAATGTTTAATGAATTGAATCTAAAGCAAAAATAAAGATGACAAAAGTGCTGAAATATTTTAATCAAATTTTTCTCTAAATATAAGGTTTTTATTTTACTACACACATTCCAGGATTTGTTTGGCTAAGGGGATTCAGAAGTACGTGGGAGCTTCAATTTATATCAGGCTGCTAATTAATTAACTGCCAAAGAAATTCCATGGGTAATTGGTATGATGGGAAAATCTTAGTGCTTTGTAACTCCCTTTATCTCAGGTAAATCAGTTTTCTTGAACACATTGCAATAGTGTTTACTGAGTTAGGTACTCTGTATGCGTGTGGTTGTCCAATTCTACCAACACTATAAAAAATATATTCTATTATCACCATTTTAGAGAGGAGGACACATGCCCAGAGTCACTCAACCAATAGAATTAGAGTCAATATGAAGGCACAAGTTGCTTCTTGCAAAACACAAGCCTTTCAAGTGCCCATGCTAATCATAGTTAACAATCATTAAAACAACAGCCCAGATTGAAGTGGTGGGAACAAAAAGGCAGAAAAGTGGTGTTTAATGCTTCTTCCACCACTGAAAGGCAAGTCATTCAACTTCTCTAGGACACAGTATCAACAGAAAAAGGACACTAAACCACTTTTCTGAGGCAGACTGAGCCAGTTTTCTTGCAGTCTCTTTCAGGTCTACAGTATTTATTATTTTCACTGATTTCTCTGATTTGCCTGCATGTATTTGTTGAGCATCTGTTATGTGCAAGGCACAGTGCTAGAAGCTCCACAAGATGAAAAAAAAATGAAATACGATGTAATTCTTTGCCTCCTTTGAGACTACTGGTGATAGTGACCCATAAAGCTCAGGGAGTCTACCCTCTAGTTGGGGGAGGATGTGGCAAGTCACAGTCACCGTTAACAGGCTGCAGTAGCAGAGGAGAAGTGCAGTCTGTGCCAGTTCAGAGGAGGCAGGAAGCATAATGAGTGGGGAGCATTAGGAAAAGACTTCAAGGTGGAGATGCCATTTAAACTGAGCTTTAAGAGTTAGAGAAGGGGCCGGGCGCGGTGGCTCAAGCCTGTAATCCCAGCACTTTGGGAGGCCGAGACGGGTGGATCACGAGGTCAGGAGATCGAGACCATCCTGGCTAACACGGTGAAACCCCGTCTCTACTAAAAAACACAAAAAACTAGCCGGGAGAGGTGGCGGGCGCCTATAGTCCCAGCTGCTTGGGAGGCTGAGGCAGGAGAATGGCTTAAACCCAGGAGGCGAAGGTTTCAGTGAGCCAAGGTCGCGCCATTGCACTCCAGCCTGGGAGAAAAGAGCGAAATTCCATTTCAAAAAAAGAAAAAAGATAAACCTAAGCACTTAAAATTTTAGGAGTTTGATTCAAGAATCAGGCAGTGCCAGACGGCGGGTGGTTTGGAGCCCAAGGGGAAAGCTTGTATAAGGTGCACACCGAAGCAAGGCAAAGAAAGCATTTGAGGCCGGGCGCGGTGGCTCAAGCCTGTAATCCCAGCACTTTGGGAGGCCGAAACGGGCAGATTACGAGGTAAGGAGATCGAGACCATCCTGGCTAACACGGTGAAACCCCGTCTCTACTAAAAAATACAAAAAACTAGCCGGGCATGGTGGCGGGTGCCTGTAGTCCCAGCTACTTGGGAGGCTGAGGCAGGAGAATGGCGTGAACCCGGGAGGCGGAGCTTGCAGTGAGCTGAGATCCAGCCATTGCACTCCAGCCTGGGCGGCAGAGCGAGACTCCGTCTCAAAAAAAAAAAAAAAAAGAGTTAGAGAAGGGACATTCTGGCTGGAAGAGAATAGAGTTGGAGGTAGGGAGTTGGGAAAACATAGTGTCTTCATGAAACAATGGTCTTCCAATTTGGATGAAATGAAGAATACTGGAAGATAAAGCTAATTTGGATTGAGAAGCCAGGTTAAGAAGATTAGGTTACTTATGAAGAAAAAGAAAACGTTTAAGCTTTTTAGCATGGGTGTGAAGGCTCAGAGCTTCACTTTAGGAAGATTAACTCAATTTAGTATGTTGAGTCCTTTTGAGTCTAGGAGCCTGAGAGAATCCTGGTACCATTGATGGAAAACAGGAAGTCCAGAGGAGTTGGTTTGTTTCTCTTACCACCAAATTCAGGTTTCTATGTAATTAATTTGAAGAACTGCAGAAATGTTGGACTGGATTTTAGGAGAAGGAGCAGAAGTGAGGAAACAGAGGAAACAAAGCCAGGTACAGACCTCAGGGATGTACACATGGAGTTAGTTGGCATGAAATAGAAGTCAGTCGGGAAAGAAAGAAGCAATCAGTGGAAACAGTGGAAAAGCAGTTCTGTGTTTGGGGCTAAAGGAGAAAGAACTGAGAAAATCAGTGAAGACCATTGAATTATAAGCTTCTTGAGAGTACAGGTTGATGAGATTGTTGTAAGACAATCCGTTTATTTAAATATTTCCCACGACAGGCATGGTACAGTGTTTCTCACATTCTTGGCACTCAGTGAATGTTGACTGAGATCTGTATTGTGCAGTGCCACACAAGGTTTGAGGAGAGGGAAGACTGAAAAGACCGTTTGTCTTTATGATCAAGAGATCTTTGGTTATTGCTCCTGTATTGTGATTTTCCAGCCTTTCTGTTTTAAGAAATATAAAGAACACAGATATTATTCATATCAAAGATGAAGGTATATACAACATTGCCTCTAGGCCGTGTGTTGTGTTGGACCATGAATGTAAAAGTGTCTGGTTTTGTAATAGTACATATTGTCCCTCAGCACTCTGCTGGTTTGTATGAATATCAGTATGTTTGAGAATGTGTGCAGGAAGGTGGAAGTAACCAAGCTGTCCAACTCTAGAAAAGTCCAGTGTGGTGGGTGCCCACAATGAAATAGTAAGCCACATCGAAAGCCCTGTACTAGATGGAATACAGTAACACAATTGTATCTTGTAAACATCATGTCCAGTGAAAAGGAGTAAGAAACAGAAATGAGTAAAAAAAATAAGAAATAAGTGAGAAGAGAAATAAGAATAAAAAAACAGAAATCAGAAATAAAAGCTATAGCATAATAACATCTGTGTAAATAATGACAGACTCAAAACAACACTGTATAGCATAACACAAGGACACATACTTAGCCAAAGACATATCCATTAGCATGAATGTCTCCTGGGGGTAGTGAGGGAATAAACATCCAAATCAGGATGATGGAGAAAATCAGACAAAACAAGAGAAAGACCTTGAAAAGATTAATGATGAGGTATGTGATTAATTCATGATTTGAGTAGACATCAAAAGAAAAAAGGGAATATGTGATGCAGGCGTGTTTTTTCAAATCTCAAACAAAGGTTCATATAATAATGACAGGGATACTATATAGGTTTTACATTTATTATGCTCACTGGCAAACAAAAACAGAAACAACATATATTATCTACAGTAAAATTCGTGCATATCATAAGGCCTATTAATTTTTGCTTCAACTATATGGTTCAAAGTGACATCAGGTGTGTTGGGGACAGCAAGAAGGGTGGGGCTATTCATCACAGTAGGAACAGAATAGTGCACATGGTGCCACCCACAGGTTCTTTCAACATGAAGCAGCTTTCCAAGAAGAAGCTTAGGTTAGGTAGACCTCAACCTAATATTTAAGACTATCATCTAAGGCATTATTAATACTTGTGACTATTTTCTAGGGCATCACATATTATGCAATTAGCAAGCAGGAATTTAGTACTGACATTTGCATTCTAGCTTAATAGTTACATTTATTACTTCTTTTCATTAAAAAGGTGTGTTCTAGCAAATTCATTTTCTACCCATTCAAATAATGAGATTATCTCTCATCAAAGTCAAGTCCAATTTGAACATATCTGCAAAGATATCCCCAATACATAGTGATTGGTAGAAAATATGAGTAGAGGATAAAAGATGGTTTACTTTTATATAGCATGCAGGAACCATGATTTCACATGTAGTGAAATCAGATTTCTGCTTCTTCCTCACTCTTTTTAAACTGAAAATTAGAACCAGCAAGTCATGCACCCCCCTATTAGAAGCCTCATTGAAGGTCTGAGGAGCTAAGGCTCAAGATGGTGTGTTTTTGCCTTGACTGCTCTCAACACAGTATTCCATCTGCTATTCCTTTGTTCCATCTGCTCTTTCTTAAACCTGTCTTGAAAAGAACAATGGTTATCTTCATCCTCTGTCTCAGAGATGATCTCCATCTTCTGAATGATCAGTTTAATGAGCTCATGCTGTTTTTCCAGGAGAAAAGTAAGATCCTTCAGCCTAAAAGGACATGCACATTTCATGAATTTATTTTCAGTTATTCTTTTAGCCCTTCTGATTGTAGGAAGGCATAGGTTTTGACCTCGGTAGTCACAATCTTTCCAGGAAACACAATGTTTTTGAAGTTTAAACGGTTTTTCCCAAAGTTACACTGTTAGTTCATGGCTAGTTTATTTTTGTTCCCAGTTTACAGGTAAGAAACTATTATAGAGAAAGGTTAAGCAGCTTGCCCAGTGTCATAGTTATTAAGTACCTGGTTGAATAGGGGTTTGAACTCAGGTACTAACTAACTGTAAAACCCTCATGCTTAACCACTGCCCACCACATAGTTACTCCAGGGATCTTCAAAAGCTTTCAGAGCTTTGCTTTATGAATTCAGATGAAGAATACAGTTTATAATACTACCTCCAAGAGAAAGGAAATCAGCATTTTAATTTTTATTCACTTATTATTGGAAGCCAAACTGATTGGTGAATAGCGGCAAATATGTTGTTGGTTCTAGAGAATGTCTCATGACCCTCAATACACTAGCTACAGCTGTCAATAAAGCATGACAATTATAAAATAAATAAACACAAATATAAAATATAACCTTATATTGTGCATTATTATTTATGAGTTTTAAATTTCTCAAGTACAGATAGAAGGAAAAATACATACCGGTATTTCTGCTTTAATATTTCCATTTCTAAAGATGTATCAGCATTTGGTATTTCTTGTCTTATTTCTCCAGTGCAAAATAAAAAGTAGAATATATGCTGCTGGATAAAAAAATAGTAGTTACTCAAATTGAATTCAATTCAGGAACTTTTTCTTAAGCATGTGCCAAAATTCAACCACCACTGATACAAATATGCATAAGGCATAGCTATGCCCTCAAGGAACCCACAATCTGCCAGGAGAAAGAGACATGTGAAGAAACAGCTGTGAAAGGAAGTCATACATATAGTCAGAGAGAAATAAAACATGTACAGATAAAACAGAAGAGCAGTAAATTAGGGTAGAAAATTGTTTAGAAAGGGGCTTAGCTGAATTGTTCTGTACATTTTCATGAGAAATGCCCATCATGGAAGGTGGTATTCTATATGAGATTCATCACTACTTTCTAAAACTGCACTGCACATTATCCAATACAACTCAACCAATCAACAAAGTTTCACCTGGAGAAATTTCTGAAATGTTATTTTAATACATTTCATTTTAATTTAATATCTTTTAAACCACAGTTGACTGGAGAGGGTCAAAGGGCAGATGTGAAACGATCAAGAATGAGGTAATTCTAGGCTTCCAGGCGAGAGAAAATGGTGACTTGCACAGGACGCCCAGGAAGTCAAATGGACCAGACTGAGGGGAGAAGGAGAGGGAGGGGACAGATCAAGGGTGACCCCTGGGTGGCTGGCTCACACAGGCTAATGAATGGTGCTGACACTGTTGCAAGGAGGAACCAGGACTTTTTCACTTCTTTTCCTGTAGGCAATATATGAGGAGAGGGTGAAACGTGAAAGCATTGAAGTTTGGTTTTGAACCTGCTGAATGTGAGGCACCTTTAAAACATGCAAGTGGAGATGTCAAATAGGCAGCTGGGTGTAGGGGCTGGGAACTGAAGGGTGAGCTCTAGGATTGAGAAATCAGTTGCTGAGCATTCTGTTTCGGTAGTAATTGTAACCATGGACATGTGTAAAATCAGTTGGAGAGATACTGTGGGGTCAGAATAAAGCCTAGACTGATACTCAGGGCCACTTTATCACCTTATGACTACACAGGGGAAATTAACCTGAAAAGAACTCAGGAAGAACAGGTGTAGAGATGAAGGGAGCCCAGGCATACTAAGGATTCACACCCAGTTATTCTGGCTCTTCATATGGCCCTTCTTCCATTATAATGCAATGGTCTTGCTTAGTCTTTGATCACTTAATTAGCTCATTTTCTATAGTGGACACTGTGTGTGTGTGTGTTCGTGTGTGTGTGTGATATGGTTAGGCTTTGTGTCCCCACCCAAATCTCATCTTGCATTATAATCCCCATAATCCCCACGTGTCAAGGGAGAGACTGGGTGGAGGTAACTGGATCATGGGAGTGGTTTCCCTCCTGCTGTTCTCGTGATAGTGAGTGAGTTCTCACAAGATCTGGTGGTTTTATAATTGTCTGGTAGTTCCTCATGTGTTCGTTCTCCTTCCTGCTGCCTGTGAAGAAGGTGCTTTGCTTCCCCTTCACCTTCCGCCATGATTGCAAGTTTCCTGAGGCCTCCCCAGCCAAGTGGAAGTGTGAGTCAATTAAACCTCTTTCCTTTATAAGCTACCCAGTCTCAGGGAGTTCCTTATAGCAGTGTGAAAACGGATTAATACATTGTGTGTGTGTGTGTGTGTGTGTGTGTGTGTGTGTGAATGTGTGTTCTTTATTGTGTATTCTAAACACTTGGCTGTATATACACACATATATATCTACACATAAATGTAAATGACATGTGACTGGGAAAAGCAAATAAAGTATACCTGTACTGTAAAAAAGACACTAAAAGGGTATGGCTGGTCCCTGGCTCATCTGCTGTAACAGGGACAGCATGCATTTAACACAGATGCCATGGATGAGCCACCTGAAAGGGGAGAGCAAATATCACCCTCCTCTCACCCAGCTCTTTCACATCTTGGGTTAATCATATCCTTTTTTTTAAAGCACAACTTCTCTGCCCACAGGCAGAGAAGACTCAAAGTCTATAAAAGGGCCCCCTTAGGGTTAACACAATGAATGAATGTCAAACAGTGTCATGTTATTGATGTTGTTATTTGTTATGTGTACTTACGAATAATAGCCCACCACATCTGGGTTTGTTGGGATACACGATGATGGATTTCTGATCCACTTTGCGTAGAAACCAAAGTGGCAGCTTCTTCTCTAAGCTGGTATGAAGTTCCACCTAAAGTGCATTTTGGGTTTAATGATAGAATCACTAGTTAGTATCTGGAATTTTTATATGGCACAGAGGCAATCATTAATACAGCAAAATGAAAACTGATTTCTATGTCCTGACTTCTGTGCCACAGCTGGGCTGGCCAGGCTTCCTTATCCCCTAGCTCACAGTCACCTGCCCCTTCCTCTCACCTCACCCACTGACAGGGCAGCAATCTGCCTTGGAGCAGGAAAAGAGAGAGAGGAAGAAGTTGCTTAAAAAAGGAATTCAATATTTAGTCACTTGCTCTTTATTGTTCAGGGATAGTCACCTGATGTTTTATTGTTCAATGCTGGAGATTTAAAGAAGAAAAGAGTAGTTCATACTCTTGGGGTGTTGCAATACTACAAAATGTGCACAACTGGACAGTGTGAATGTGTGTGTGCATATGTATACACACCTAGGGCAGGAGAGAAGGAGTGCTTAACTGGAGGAAGACAAAGGTAAGCAGTAAAAGAATTAGAACTCTCAGGCCTAGAAGAGTATGTCATGCATTTTTCATGTCTGTGCTATCAGGTGCAAAATGGTTTATCTATAATGAATTTTAAGTATAATTACTATTTGCAGGGATAGCAAATGAGATATTTCCCCACACTTAATTTTTTTCATTTATTTTTGCCAAATTCATCTCTGCTTTTTTATACCCCTTTGTATCTGGTAAATAGGTATGTTTACTGTAGCTACTAGTGAGATTTGCTTTCTAACACCAAACACCTTCCAATATTAGCGATTTATAGCCATAAACAGTAAAATGGTAAGAACTTCCCTGACACCACTGCTTAAAATTGTGGCTCCCCACTGTCCCCCACATGACTTTCCCCCATGTGGCTTCCTTGCTATTTTTACAGCACTTACCACCATTTAACATACTGTGCATTAGTTCCAGCTTCAAGAAAAGCTATGTTTTCTTGTATTTTATTAATAATACCAGTTAAATATTTTCACTGATTTTCTATAATAATTTCTAGGGTTCCTTTTTTCCCCCTTTGCTCTTTAGGGTGATCCTACTTTCCCCTTCCCATACATACAGTTTTAGAAGTCACGTCTTATTTCCTCACACTTGATTGAAAAAGATTTACTCAAGCTTGATGTTTGCCAACAGATAAAATACATAGTGTGTCTTAACCTGTTCATTATCTACATAGGTCTCTCAAAGATGGTCCTGGGGGAAGCTGGCAAGCAAAGCCCCAAGTCCAGTATGGGTCTGGCGGGACCCACTGAGTCTGGCTCCGCTGGGCTCAGGGAGCATCTTTACCTCCTCTAACTGGTGGCTTTTCCATGCTGAAGGGTAAGATGCGCTCTGTGGATTTCCCTTTCTAATTTGCAGCAGGGATATAAATGTTTATGGACTGTCTGCAGCTGCCAAAACTGTGGTGGAAAGTGGAGATACCAACATTTAAAAACACCCAAACAGTTTCAAGTCCCTCAAAATACTCATCACACCTATCCCTAAGGAACTGACAGTCCCCATATAGAACACATCTCCCAGCATGCGTTGTCCCAAGGCCTGTCTCCACTTCCCATGGAGATGATTCTCTGAGAGAACTAAACGGCCCTGTCGGAAATGTGTGCTACTTGTCTGGTTCTGCTCATGGTTCTGCTGTGGGCTCAGACATAGGTTTCAGAATGGATGCAGAGAGTTTCTTAAGAAACCACTCAGGAGAAGTAGGAGAATGGCTTTCTGGTTTTCCAGTTGATGCTGTTTTTGATCCAAAACAAGGCATAGATAACATGGGGGTACTAGGATTTGTGCCATTTACTTTCAGAGAGCAGAGTAAACAATATAGGTTTGTGCTTTTCAGCTCAACCCCACTGACATTGTAATTGAGTGAGCTTCCCCAACTTTGCTTGTATTATTGTTTTTATCTATTCCCCAAGGTATTTTAAAGAGCTGTTAGGGCAGTTATGAGGTATTGCTGACATACCTGCCAAGAGGTTTATACATCTCCTCTCCATATCTATACACCTGAAGTCCTAAACACCATCTTTGTGACAGTAATAACCTGCCATTAGCTCTTCCTGCCTTCAATCTTTCCTCACTAAACCAAAATAATAACAGATCACTATAAACACCATTTTCATTGTGGAAGGGCTGAGAATAACTCTTCGCTAACTTACAAAATAACCTGAAGCACTTCATCATTTAGTGCCCTTTGCTAAGGTTTTTCTTTGCTGGTTTTGAATAACCCCCCCTATCATCTGGAGCAATCTAATCACCCACTAACATGAATGATCCTTCCAGGCAAGGGGGCCTTGGGCCGGGGCCTTGGGCCAGTGCCTTGGCTGTTTTCCCCAGTTCTGATGTGGCCCTTTGCTCTTGCTGGCCCCTCCTTTCAGGACGGTATTGATGTCCTGTTAAATCTCAACTATCTTTCAACACTGACTCATCTTACCCCCTCCATGCAGCATTCCCTTAATTATTTTTGCATTTTTTTGTCTGTACCTGATAATCATTTGTGTTTGTTCTCTAAATGTTCCAATCACTCTGTATCTCTGTATAATATACAGCCATGTCATAGAGCATGGAATTTACATATGGTTCTCAGTTGATTTTTGATATTTAATTATACGAATGCCTAGCTGGTGTGCTAAGTAGAATAGTCAGGGATCACATCCCTCTGTTTCCTCTGTACTGGACTTTGTATACACTATGTATTGAAACATTGTTTCTCAATAAATAAATATTAGTGTATGGCTTAATGAATAACAGAGAAGAAAGAATTTGGACAAATAAAAGTGAAGAGGAGACAAGAGTGAATAGAAAGTTATATCATTACATGACTTTTCTATCTCCTCTCTCAAACTGGCCAAAGTTTCTGAATGCATATAGTCAACTGGTCAACAAATATCCTTGAAGCATCAAAAATGGCCATTTGAATTTGAAATTTAAAGACAATCCAGTCAAGAGCATAAAAATAACTTTGTGTTGTATGACAGAAAGGTACCTCACAAGGTTCAGTAGCCAAATACCTAGCCAGGAAACTTTGACACCAAATTTTACATCAAATTGTCTATAAAAATGAGAGAGATGTCACAAGAGAACAAAACCTCATGGATGCAATTAAAATGTCAACATAAATTATGCTGTGGGTACCCTGTGATTCCCTGCATAAAATATAAGGAGCGCCTTCGAACAGTGGGGCTAGGATGCCAGTGATTCTCTTGATCCAGCAGCTTGCTACCTGGGTGGCCACATTTTAACATGGGTGGCCACATTTTAACATAACACAAGATGCTCAGGCAATTTCTCAATTTCTCTGCTAAGATTGTTCTAGGACATTTTTTTTCATAATCTTTTATTAGAGCAGGTATACCAGATAACATGCAAAGAGACACAGGATGTGACTCCTCAGGATTAAGAAAGCTTCCATGCTAAATAACTGTGCTCTCAGAAAAGGAAGTAACGATAATGGTGTTAGTTTCAGTAAGTTTAAATAAACGTGCTGCAGACGATACCTAACTTAGGATGGTCTGACTCATGATTTTTGACTTTATGGTGGTGTGAAAGTGATGTATATTCAGTAGAATCTGTACTTCAAGTTTTAAACTTTGATCTGTTCTGGGCGAGCAGTGTGTGGTACTCTCCTAGGATGCTGGGCAGTGGCAGCGAGCCACAGAACCCAGTCAGCCACATGATCAGGAGGGTAAACAGTCCAACTTTACAGTGTATGTGGTATAAATTTACAACTGGCATATTCCTTCAAAATGCCCATTTTTGACTTGTAATATTTTTAACTTATTGTGGGTTTACCAGAAGATAACACTGCCATAAGTGGGGAAGCACTGCACTTACCTGCATAGCTATCCTCTTCAATGATGCATGTTTCTGGACCTCAGCAATGTCACCAACTGCCAAACCAATCTGAAGTATGACACAAAATTTAATCACCACAGTTTAATGGCCCACTGAAAAATGCATGTAAGGTCTGTCTTAGTCCATTCACACTGCTATAACAAAATAGTTTAGTCTGGGTAAAGTATAAATAGCATAAATTAATTGCTTACAGTTCTGCAGGCTGGGAAGTCCAAAATCAAGACTCGGGCAGAACTGGTTTCTGATGACAGCCCATTCCTCATAGGTGGCACCTTCTATGTGTTCCCATGTGGCAGAAGGACAAAGGAGCTAATAAGCTCCTTCATAGTTTTTTTTATAAGGGAACTAACTCCATTCATGAGGGCTCTCCCCTCAGGGCCTAATCACCTCCGAAAGGCCCCAACTTCTAATGCCATCTTCTTGGTGATTAGGTTTCCATATATACATTTTGGGTGGGACATAAAAATTCAAACCATAGCAAGGTCTCTGTGGCTAAAGTGGGAGAGTGGGCATATGATCTACTAGTAGTAGCTGCAGAATACTTTGGTCATACACCTTACAGAAAACTACAAGGCCTATATACCTCTGCAACGGTGATGGCCACATTTGGAGGTTCAGTACTCTTAAGTGCTATAAAAACTTATGACACATGAATTAATCTGAAATTCATTTCATTTAAGATAATCTGCTATTTTTTGAAAGGACAGGGATGATGTGATATCACATGCAATTGGGTGTAGCCACACAACATGGTGGGAAACTCCAGGAGTTTAGTAACTAAGGTAGACAAGAGTGATTTAACAACATGGAAAAAAATACTAAACTGAGAGAATGATACATATTATATCTTACATATGTTCAGAAGGAAAACATATACTATAGGGGCAGGAGAGGCTCTGGTGAGAAACCAGAAATGTATGGCTAGATAGAATTAGGAGGGGGGAAGCTGCTAGCTCAGTTCTACTCAATCTGTTGAATTCGCTGATTTCACTCACTCATTTATTTTTCTGGTACTTAGTTCCTGCCTTTGCTGAGCCAGCATCTTGCATGCTGCACCAGAAAGAAACGTCAGTGACTGCTCTTGAGGAGCTCAAAGTCCAGTAAACTCTATGAGACGAGGGATCTGTCAAGCTCACCACTGTATGCCCAGTGCTTAGTATAGAGCAGGGCATGTAATAGGTAAACAAAACAGTCACAGAATGAATGAAGAGAGGGAGAATATATTCTAGGGCTTGCAAACTAGCACTGAGAACTGGATATAGTCAGGAAATAGGTTTCACTGGGCAGGATAATATTGTTTTGCTTTTTAATTTGCAAGTTTTCAGATGGGTGTTCTCTCCAATTTACATTGGCCCCCATCAAAACCAACCATCTCTGCCAGGCGCAGCATCTCACATCTGCAGTCCCAGAAATTTGGGAGGCTTAGGTGGAAGGATCACTTGAGCCCAGGAGTTCCAGACCAGCCTGGGCAATATGGCGAAACCCCATCTCTACAAAAATTAGCTGGGTGTGGTGTTGAGCACCTGTATTTGCAGCTTCTAGGTAGGCTGAGGTGGAGGATCAGCTGAGACTGGGAAGTGGAGGCTACAGTGAGTCATGATCACTCCACTGTACTCCAGCCTGGGTCACAGAATGAGATCCTGTCTAAAAACAAACAAACAAACAAAAAACTAACCCTAAAACTAACCATTTCATACCCGCTGCTTCACATATTTTAGATACTTGCCTGGGCTCTGAAGACATTTGAGCTTATAAGCCATAGAAGAGATCAATTATTAACTTTTAATGGTCACTAACATTTATCAAATGCATATCATGTGCCAAGTACTGTTTTAAGTTCCTTGTATTAGCTCATTTATTCTTTGCAATAATCTGGGAAGTAGGTTTTATTATTATTATTTGTTTGTATCCTAAAAACTATGGTAACACAAGGAAAGAGCACCCAATAGAGTCAGGTAATTGGAGACAGGTGGGTGGTTAAGGAAGTCTGCTCTGAAGAAATGATACCTCAGCTGAGTTTTGAAATCTTAGAGCTAACCCAAGGTGGGATGTTTTCCAGGCAAAAGGAAGAGCCTGTACAGAGTCCAGACAGCATGAAGGAAAGTGTGGCACACTCAGGGAGTGTGCATTTCTGGGTAAATCCTGGGAACAGTGAGGTGTTGGGAAAGATCTTGGTAAGATCCAGCTCACAGGGACCTTTGCCTGCTATGCTGATGGGTTTGGACTGGATTAAAGCTTTTGGAAAAATATTTAAAAGAGCCACTGATGGGATTAGCTTTTCATTATCAGGGCATCACTATGGTGGCCATTTGTAGGAAGAATGAGACAAAGCAGTGAGGTATGGTGGAGATGCTCTTGAGGCTGCTGGAGCAATCTGGATGAGGAACCATGACAGTCCAAGCCAACTGGAAGCAGATGTGAAAGCCAAAGAATTATTGAAAGAACTGAGGAAAAATGTGGGAGAGTGAAATAGAGACTATCTGCCAATGATCTGAGTAGGATGACTAGGAGATTCTACTGAGAGGCAGTAGAGATTCTGAAGGAAAAGATAACATTAGTCTTGGCTCTGTTGGTTTGATTTTGCTCCAGGATATCCAGGTAGAAATGCACAATGGATGCCAGATGTGTGGATCTTCAGAATGGGGCCAACCTGTACTACTGCTAAGCCCAATTCTCTTCTGGATAATTATCTTCCAAAACATAAACAATTATCAGAGAAGAATGTGGGCTTTATGTCATTCTCCATTATTCCTATTGCCATCCTTTGTTTTCCTAGGTCACCAAAATAAAACTCTGGAGTTGTATCAAATAAATGAATCAAAATACTTACTCATCTGCATATTTTTTTTCCTTTCCAGAAACACTGCCTAGTACAGTCTCTGATACATAGTCAGACTCAAAGAAAGTGTGTGGAATATGTACAGGTGTGCATAAATGGATAAAGGAAAAACAGGCACAACAATGCCAATCAAGACTCCCCATGGACCTGGAATGGGATGCACCTTTGCCTGCATCAGCCAACATGCTCATGCCTTGAGCAGATTCTCTAGAGAATTCCATGTGGAAAGGCACTCTCATGTCTGCTGATACTATCTAGGCTTTGACTGGGTTCAAGGTGGCATGTGAACGTTGTAGACGCCCTCTGCATGACAGACTTCCCCACTTGAATCTCTGGTCAATGGTAAATTCGAGCATAGAGACAATATATTCCATAAAGGTCTCTGCCTAACGTCTGATCCCCTTTCCAACTCCAAAACATCACACGCCTTCATCTTTATTGCTTTTCCCTGCTTCTTATTTCTTCATAGCATTTATCACTCCCATGACATCATGCAACACATTTATTTGTTTATTACCGAACTTCCTGACTGTTTGTAATCACACTGGGACTGAATATTGGTCTGCTTTCTTCATCACTGGTTCCTAGAACTTGTAACAGTTACTGGCATTTAGGAGATCCTTGATATTTGCCAAGTGCATGCATCTTTGCATGCCCTGAGCCTCTTGATATGCCTGATGCTTCCCAGGCACCAAATGAGTGTTGAATGAATAGATTTTGTAGTAATCATCTCCCCAGTGGAGGGAGATTAAAGAAGTTAAAAAATAATTATCATTATAAAATGTTTCAAATGATCAACAAACAGAAAATACAAGAAAAAACTACTTACAAGTAAATTCATGAGGACAATTGGGACAAATATTGCGAAGCAAATAAGTTGTGCAAAGGACAGAAATGGATGTGCCAATTCATTTCTCAGATATGGTTCTAGGAAGGACTCTCGATAATTGATATCTCCTAACATCATACTGAAGGTCTGGACTATAGAAAGCAATGGAGAGCTGAAGGGATCCTGAAAACACATGGTGAGGAACAAATGAAATGCAAAGTTTCTACCGTGAAAAAGTGTTTCCTGGAGGTAGAATGATAAAAATTATATTCAGAATACATTTTTAAAGTCATAGGTATATAGCTACTGAAATACAGTGATAAAATATTAGTAAACAGTGGTAAAGTCATCAAAAATATGTTATCTGCATAAATAATAAATCATCTGCATTATACATAAACTTTTTGACAATGGACAAAGTTACTTAACATAACTATACATTTTTTTCGGCAATAAAAGTCATTTGAAAGAAACAGCAGATAAAAACTAAAGTATTCGAATACTGTTATGCAATTAAGAATTTTCTAGACTATTTAGATTTAAGTATAAATATATATTTCCATAATTCACAGCAACAAAATCAACTACTGATGCAACTGTCTTACCTGTAAATTCAGGAGGATGTAAAAGCTGAGTCCAAAAGCCAGAAGAAGGAAGATAAATACAACTGTAGACCTCAATAAAGTTTTCAAAATTACCTCCAACATAACAATAAAAATTCCACAATTTTCAAATCTAGAAAAGTAAAAAAACACACAGACACACACATTTACTCACTTTTGTAGTGAAAGTGTATTCATTCAGTGACAATATTTATCATGTATTAAATCAGGTATTAGATTTCACAGATGAGATCCTTGAGGCCAGTTATTTCGAAAAAGAAAACATAAGAATTAATTGAATAATCATGTCTTAATTTTCAAGCTGTTAGTCACATTACTTTTGCTTTTATTCTCATTATTAATGTTATCTGGTTTTTTTGGATACAGGGTCTTGCTTTGTCAACCAAGCTGGAGTGCAGTGGTGCAATCATTGCTCACTGTAGCCTTGACTTCCCAGGCTCAGGTGATCCTCCTGCCTCAGCTTCCTGAGTAGCTGGGACCACAGGCATACATCACCCCCAGGCTGGTCACGAACTGCTGGGCTCAAGCGGCAGCCTTCCTTGGCTTCCCATAGGGCTAGGATTATAGGCGTGAGTCACTGTGCCCAGCCTTAATGTTACCTTAAATCATTTTACCACTTGACGACTGGACATTACTTCGACTGAAGTAGGAGAGAAAAATAAGAGCTTCTCAATATCAAAGAAAATGCTACCAAATGCTTAATACAGAAATTAGAGAGATAAATTGTGTACTGCATCATGCAGAGATTGAGTTCATGAACCGGAAGGCACCTAATGCAGGGGACACACCACATGATTTGCATTTTATCCTCTTCATCTCCTTCGGTTTTCTTTTCTACCCCCTGCATCCTATATTGTGAAATGTTTGGATAGATAATGGGTGTGTCATCTGGCCTCTAACTTGTACTTTGCCTTTGACAAAGATGACTTTTAAATGAGGAACTTACAAGATTCTGAAGTTGAAAGGGACTTCAGCTAAATTCACAGAGACATATAATGACTCACCAAAGCCACTAATAATGACAGAGCCAAGGGTGCGACAGTGCCTGAACCTGTCTTAAATCCTATTTCTGGGCCACTGCCTTTCTCACCATACCATGTACTCTCCAAGGGGTGGCACTAAACTCTCTATCACTGTGCTCATGACACAGTAATGCAGAAGATATGGTGGAAAAGACACGTTCCCTGGAGTCAGAAAGATTTTGGTTAAATACCTGTATCTTGACTGACTCGCTGAGATCTTCAGCAAATTACTGAACTCAGTGCTTCAGCTTCCTCTTTTAGAGAATGCAAATAATAACACTGACCTCATTATTGGAAAGATTATGTGAAATAACATGAAACTCAACATTACCAACTGTCAAAGGCCTGGGAAATCTAGAATTAGATTCTTTGGGCTTATTTTTTCTTGTATACCACTTTGATTCCCCATACTATCTATCAGTTCATTTTGAGTGTTTTAATTCAAAGTAAATGTTTACAAAATAATATCAGGTAAAACAAGAATAGCCAATACTTTTCCCATTTACTCCCCCTATTTAATCTAGATTTGTCTAGACTAGTGTTCTTGACCAGGGCTTATTTGGCACACAGGGAACATCTGGCATTGTCTGCATTCATTTTTGGTTGTCACAACTGGAGGAAGGTGTTGGCTACTGGTATCTAGTGGGCAGAAGCAAGGAGCCAGGAATGCTGCTAAGCATTTTACAATATACAAGACAGTCCCCCTCCACAGAAAGAAGAAAAGGAGAAGAAGAAAAGGAGAAGAAGAAGAGGAAGAAGAAGAAGAAGAAGAAGAAGAAGAAGAAGAAGAAGAAGAAGAAGAAGAAGAAGAAGAAGAAGAAGAAGAGGAGGAAGAGGAAGAGGAAGAGGAAGAGGAAGAAGGAAGAAGAAGAAGGAAGAAGAAGAAGAAGGAAGAAGAAGAAGAAGGAAGAAGAAGAAGAAGGAAGAAGAAGAAGGAGGAGGAGGAGGAGGAGGAGAAGAAGGAGAAGAAGAAGAAGAAAAGAAGAAGAAGAAAGAATTATCTGGCCACAAAGTTCAATAGTGCCGAGTTTGAGAAACTCTGATCTTCATTCTGAACTCTGGAACCATGCTCCAGCCTTTCCTTAATAGGGTATAAAAAAAATTCTTCATATTTTGAAACAACTAGAAAAGGAATAAGTCAGTTTTAAATTTACACCAGGTACAGTAGTTTTTCTTTTGATATTAAAAATGCTTAAAGGATGTGGAAATCATTCAAGCTTGTTTTACCTTTGAAGATACAATAAGAAATTCATCCAATAGAGGTAAACAGCAATTGCTCCACATTGCCACTGCAGATGAGCTGGTATTTCAACAAACAAGGGCAGCACAAAAATGATGCCCGTCGTGTAGATAATCCATTCCAAAACATTGTTCATATCCATAAAATAATTCCTTTTCTGGGATAGAAAATAATAAAAAATTACCACATACAGAGACCTAGCATCTCTAGGTGGTTATATACATGCACCCAGTAATAAAAGTTTTCTAGCTTTGCAGCCAGCTGGGGAGAAGTTTAGGACCAAGGAGTAACCTCATGCCATCCTGGATTGACCTCAGTGCCCCCAGGGTATGAATCAGTGTTGGAGATGGCCCAGAGTCCTCTGTTAACCTGGTGTTATGGGAGTCTGACACCTAAGGAAATCTTACAAATTGCTGGGCTTTCCCTGTGGAGTCCACTCCATCTTAAGGAAACTTCTTGGGGACTGCAAGTTGGTTTAGTAATTCCTGGGCCTTTCTACCCATATAACAACATGAATGTGGAGCTCTCTTTATGAACTAAAGTTATTTCTAAAAAGGTTTGGGACATGCACTGAAACTTAATTAGGAAATAAAAACAAATAATAATGGTATTTTCAAACTTTTTATGTATTGGGCATTAGATTTCCAACAAAGTAGATCATTTAAATATAAATAAGAAAATGTGGAGATCAAATCTGACAGAAAATTCATGTAACTTTATAGCTCAATTTAAAGTATAATCTGTAATTTTCATTTCTGGAAAATGAAAATAACGGCAAGAAAAATTAAGTAATGTGCCTTAAATTGTTTAAGGTAAAATGCAACACTACAGTCTAACTGTCAGAATTGTGACAAATTTCTTAAAGTATCTATATGAAAATGCTTGCAATGTATAATGTTTTAAAAATGCAAAGCAATATTATCAAATTTATAAATGCAAATACCTGTGCTTACATGATGCAACAAAGAAAATTTTCACAGAAAGTGAGGTGTTGTATGAAAGACATAAGATTTATAAAAATAATATTCATTAAAATATACAAAAAAATTGTAAAGACTTTCCAACCTCCATGCTGAGAAAAGAAGGATCTATGCCATTTATCAACCAAAGGTAGGGCCTGCAGACAATTTATACACTTGGTTCTGATCTGAACTTGGCTCACTCATTTAAAAAGTAGAATATAAAGTAAAAATTTTGCTGTAAAAAGTTCCAAAATTGTATTAAAACCTGGAATTTTATTTAATCA
This sequence comes from Papio anubis, assembly GCF_008728515.1. Lineage (NCBI taxonomy): Eukaryota > Metazoa > Chordata > Mammalia > Primates > Cercopithecidae > Papio > Papio anubis. The sequence continues at coordinate 67,682,984 of NC_044983.1, forward strand.
AAAAAGCATTTCTGTTAGAAAAGGAATTCAAAGAAAGACTCATTTGAAATGGAGTCTTGGGCCAGATAACTTCTTCATAAACATTTACATTTAAAATTATCAAGTTCAAAATTTAACCATTATGTTAGCAAAATCTTTAAAACTATGTAAGAGAAAAGAAAGTTCACTCATAAAGACCATTTGTAGTTAGAGAGATCCTTAAGGACCAGTAAAAGTGGAACATCTCTTTCATAGATATATCAAGTAGGCAGTGACCTTACCTAAAATCATGTGATTTCTACCTTTTGAAACATTTATGCTTGGTGTTTCTAATCTGTATGTTAGTCAAGCTATGTAATTTTATTATGACATAATATAGTAATAGCTTATCAATTAACTTATGTCCTGCATATTAAAATATGTGCAACTTTAGAGATACAAAATGTATTACATACCTGTTGGAAAATTTGCCCCGCTTCTTTGCAATACCCAAATATACTTGATAAAAACACTAAAATCATACAAGTTTTTATTAGATATGAATTCTAAAACAAAAAAGGATAAGACACTTAGTTATGAGAGATATAAAACACTTTAATATTTCCATAATTTTCACTATTAAATTTATTTTTTCTTTTTTTTGCTTAATTTCTATATACTGTCCACTTTGAGTTGAACAGAAAATTTAACTGACACCAATACTCATATCATTTACTAGAGATGAACACATCCTCATTTCAGAATGTCCTTATTAAGTGAAGTTCAAAAACTGATAATTGAATTAAAAAAGAATATGAATCTGTAGGCCAATATAAAATTGTTTATTGTCACAAAATACATACAACAAAATTTACCATTCTAAAAGTGTTACATTTTACATGTACATTTTAAAATATGTAATTCAGCAGATTAAGTATATTCACAGTGTAATACCACCATCACTATTATCTAGTTCCATAACTTTTTCATCATCTTGGATGGAAACTACATATCCATAAAGCATCTCTCCCCATTTCCCATGTCCCACAGTCCCTGGCAACTATAAATCTGCTTTCTTGTACACCTATTTTAAAGTTTTACACTTCACTATTTAAGCTGGCATCTAACACATGTCAGCTCCTTTTAAATTAGTTTATAAACTCATTCGTTGACCTGTTTGTTTATATTCCCTCTCCTTCCACAAAGGATTTTAGGAGAAATTAGTACTGTATACAAATTCTTACAGGCTATTTATAATGAAGTCCTGATATGTCACATTTATTATGGGTTTAGTAGTCTTAAGAAAAAATACATTTTTTATAATCTTTTATTTTAGAAAGTTAAAATTTGGAATTACCGTAGTATCTAGTATTTCTGAATGATCACTAGTTTCATTGATGATTCCGGTTGAGTTGAAAGCCATTCCTGGTTTTATATTGACAACGAGAATGGTCATAGGTATGAGACCAAGACAGTAAGATCCTAAATTCATCATATGGGCTCTAAATCCATAAGCCAACCTACAAAAATATAAGCAAACCAGAATTGAGTAATTTCAAACGAAAATATTTACTTAAGATACTTCGGGAAAAAGTGGTTATAATCTCTTTAAGAAAACTTGTTGGTAAATTCACTGAAGCTTAGAATCAAGTAAATCTTCTAATTCACCTTTTTCATTTTCAGAGAAGGACTCTCAAGTTCTAAGCAAATTATGACTTAACAAATTAAAGAAAGAGCCGGGATGTTAACCCATATAATCTGTCAGCAATATGAGTGCTCTTCCTAGAACACACCTCTTTCTTCATTGTCAACTAAATTTCAGGGTCCAAGATATTTCTACATGTTCTATATAAGGATCCTTTCCATGCCCCAAATATTTCATTTAATGTTAAAGATAAATTTTAGTCTCTAAAGAGCTTCTTTATGTCTTATATAATAACTCCCTCCCACTCCAAATATTTTATTTAATGATAAAGATAAACAATGCCAGCATTTTTAAACCTTAACTTCTTTTTATTTGGTCTTTTTCACTTTATTTTATTATTATCATACTTTAAGTTCTAGGGCATTTGCCTTACTTATTTCTTCAAAGTAAAATCATTAACATAACAAAAACCAAAACATTAAAATACCATTACAATATAATTGTTTTGAAGACTTTGTAATAGATCCAATAGGCACAGCATTAAACAAGAAATACTATTCAATACCCACCATTTCATGAGTAAATATTCTTTACACACAGGATGATTGAGAAGCTCTATGCGGTTATTTTGTACCATTGCCTGAGAAATAAAAAAAATGTGTAATAAAAACACAATCATAATCAACTACTGAGTATAAACTAATCTTTTTATTGTCTGGTTTTATAGCTGTGTTTTGACATTGTAAAAGTAACATCTACTTTAGAACATTAAAAAAATAAAAATTAGATCAAGATTTTAAAAAACACAAATTAGAACCATTTTGTACAGGTAAAATTGTTTGATTCAGTCTGATTCTTTAGTTCTCTGACTACTTGACCTAGCATAAGCTTTTTAATCTTACATAGGATTATAACAGGAAAGGACATTAAAGATAAATTAGCAAGTTATACCCTTATTCTGTCCTTGAAGAAATTCAGGCTTATCTTTCTAGAAGGATTTTATGCAGTAGAATATACATACATAGTTGTTAAATTAATCTAGATCATAAGTTTTCATTAAAGTTATTTGTGACTACAAGTATTTATTGAAAAATTAGTTTTTAACTATTCAAGAAATACATAAATAGAGGGACTGATGCCAACAAGGTAGCAAAATAGGAAGTCCTAGGCCCCCCTTCCTCCATAGAGATATGGAATTAAAAACAATACACAGACCATTTTCTTTGTGAGCAATCCAGAACTTAGTTAAGGTGTTTCTGTACCCAAGGTGAGCACATAGCCAAAAATAACCATATCAAAGACAGTAGGAAAATGCATGGCCTTTACTTGCCACGGATCCTCCCTCTGGCAAAGCACAGTGCCATTGGGAGAAAACTTCCAACTCCTGCCTTCTCCCTGGAAAGAGAAAGAAAAGGGTGGAACATATCCACTGACTTCTGACTTCTAAGGGGCTGACCAAGGGAATGATTTTTATCTTGCCTGAATCTACGCTCTGACACAAATGGGTGCCAGCAGGGGATCACTGATAACGAAGTGGATCACTGGGTCTTAGTCTAGCACCAGAGAAGATAACAGTGTCAACAGACAGATCCTAGGCAGTGTCCCAGTATCATGACTTGCTACAGCACCAGAGATAGAGGGAAAAAGAGACAAAAAGTCTACCACATACTGAAAACAATTAGCAAAATGGCAATAGTAAGTCCTTTCCTGTCAATAATTATTTTAAAGGTAAACTGGTTAAACTCTCCTACTAAAATACAAAGGTTGATTGAATGGATAAAACACAGGATTCAACTATATGCTGTCTGCAAGAGACTCACTTTAGATATAAGAACACAGGCTGTAAGTGAACGGATGGAAAAATATATTCCATGCAAATGAGAACCTGAAGTGAAAAGAAACAGCCATATTTACATCAGACAAAATAGACTTTAAGACAAAAACTGTGACAAGAAACAAAGAAGGACAATATATAATGATAACAAGGTCAACTCACCAGGAAGATACAACAATCATAAATATATACAAACCTCACATTAGAGCTCCCCAAAATATGGAACAAACTTAGATAGAACTGAAGGGAGAAATAAACAGCAACACAGTAATAGTAGGAGACTTCACTACCTGACTTTCAGTTATGGATAGAACAACCAGACAGAAGTTCAATAAGGAAACAGAAGACTTGAACTTGAAAGAAGCATTAAAACATTTCAAAAGATTGAAATCATATAAAATAGCTTCCTCACTACAGTGGAATAAAACTAGAAATCAAAAGTAGAAGGAAAATAGGAAAATAAAAAAACATGTGGAAGCTTAACAACTCACTCTTAAACAGCAAATAGGTCAAAGAAAAAATAAAAGAGAAATTTAAAGTATATCTGGAGACAAATGAAATGAAAACATAATATACCAAAATGTATGGAGTATAGCTAAAGCAATACTAAAAGGCAAGTTTATAATGGTAAACACTTATGTTATAAGACAAGAAAGATCTCAAATCCATAATTTAACTTAAAACTCAAGGAAATAAAGAAAATACAAACTAAACCTAAGATTAGCAAAATGAAGAAAATAATAATGATTAGAGCAGAGATAAATGAAAGAGAGAATAGGACAAAATAGAAAAAAAATCAATGAAACCAAGAGTTGGTTTTTTGAAAAGATAAGCAAAATTTAAAAATTTTTACTAGACTAATTATGGAAAAAGGAGAGATGATTTATTGGCTATGACACCAACAGAACAGGCAACTAAAGCAAAAACAGACCAACAGGACTATATAAGGTTAAAAATTTCTTCAAGTCAAAGGAAGCAATGACCAAAGTAAAAAGGCAACCTATGGAATGGGAGTAAATATTTATAAATCATATATCTTATAAGGAGTTAATATCCAGAATATTTGAGGAACTCCTACAACTCAACAAGACAATAAATAACCCAATTGACAAATGGGTCAAGGCTGTGAATAGGTATTTCTCCAAAGAAGATACATGAATAGTCAATAAGCATTATTGCTTATGACTATTGAATGAGAAGATGCTCGACATCATTCATTATTAGGGAAATGCAGTTTAGAACCACAATGAGATACCACTTCACATCTGTTAGTTGGCCACTATCAAAATAACAAAAAATAACAAGTATTGGTGAGCATGCTGAGAAACTGGAATCCTTTGTGCACTATTGGTCAGAATGTAAAAGGGGATAGCCATTATGGAAAACAGTATTGGGGTTCCTCAAGAAATTAAAAATAGAATCACCACAGGATCCAGCAAGTCTACTTCTAAATGTGTATATGAAGAGTTTAAAGCAGGATCTCAAAGAGATATTTGTATACTCATGTTTGCTGTAGCATTATTCACAATAGCCAAAAAGGAAAAGCAACCCAATATCTTCAACAGACAAACAGATAAGGAAAATATGGTACATACATACAATAGAATATCACTCAGCCTTAAAAAGAAGGAAGTCTTGTCACATGCTCTAACATGGATGAACCTTGAGGAGATTATAGTAATTGAAATAAGCCAGTCACAAAAGTACAAATGCTGTAAGATTCCACTTTATATGAAGTACTTAAGGTGGAGAAAAATCTTAGACACAAAAAGTAGAAGGGTGGTTGCCAAGGGCTGGGGGAAAGATGATGGAAGTTGCTGTTTAATAAGTACAGAGTTTCAGTTTTACAACATGAAAGAATTTAGGTATCTCTTGAGTAACAATGTGAAAATACTTAACACTACTGACCTATACATTTAAAAAGAGTTAAGACAGTAAATTTAACTTTATGCTTTTTACCACAAGTGAAAAAGAAAAGAAATACCCAAACAAATTCTCTTAAAATACTGGAACATTGGGATAAGGCCATAGTTCTCACCACACCTAAGCCTCAATTCTGGGCAGGACTCCATTTCCCCAGTAGTATCACCATTGCTAACTTGTACATCCTTCCAAATCCTTTTCTGTATTTCTACACAGAAACACCCATGTTCAAAAACTCAGATGTAGTTATAGAAAAAAAGGATAATTATTTTGTATTTATGTTTTTACTCAAATTATGTCTTCAATTTGCTTATTTATTCAACACAGCCTAGAAACATATCAATGTTATATAAAGATTCATCAAGAACATTGTTTTTAAATACTGCTTAATATTTCATTATTTGGATATAGTAGTTTATTGAGACCTTCCCTTATTTATAAATATTATTATTGTTTCACATTTTATAATTAAAAATAATGCAGCCAGAATTGGTCTTCTTAGCCCTTGGGCAAGTTTTTTATTTTAATTTGATGAGTTATATATTTCATTTCTAGAAAATTCTCAGACATCCTTTCAATTGTCTCCCTTCTATCTCTTTTTAAAAATGTTCATCTTTCTGAAATAACTTTTAGATAGAAGTTGGAATTTCTATTTTTAGCTTCCTTGTATTAACTTTGATTTGATTGTACTTTCCAAAATTATTCTACCAAACAACTTCTAGGTTTTTGCACTAAACACCCACTTACATTTTGAAAAACCCTATACTATAGTTTTCATCAGCACTGTGTTAGATTTTTTTCAATCTTAGTGTTCATAAAAATCTTTTCAGAAGCTTATTTAAAATTTTGATTATTAGGTCTACCCTCTAGCATTCTGGGTTAGTAGGTCTAAGATGGGCCTTAGGAAACTTCATTTTAACAAGAACCACAATAATTGTGATTCAAGCAGCCAGAGATTCCAGTTTAAAAACTACTACTGTGACACCAACAATGGAATATTTGCAGGTTCACCATTTTTCTTTTCTATTTATTTTTACCCTAACCATTTGAAAAGTAATTGAGATATATGTATATACAATATTCTGGGGGAATAAAAGAACTCCTTGCAAATATTCATTACCAATTGGATGCCCAATGGAGCTCATAAAGCTATACTTCTAGCTATTCTTGGGAAAAAAAAAAAAAAAAACCTAGCAGGATCTAACTATTCTTTTTGAGACCTCATCTAAACTTCCACGTAGATTTGACTTTTTATCCATTTAAAATTGATGGTTTATTCAAGCTAAAATAGAAAATATGGAAAAATATTTGTGAGAGTAATTCAAAATGTTACTATTGATATTTTTAAAACACCATACTAGAAACACACACAGATACTTGTTTTCAATGTGCTTTCATTAAAACAATCCTCTTATGTTTCTGAAATCTTGTAACTCTGCTTTTAAACTAATAACAAATACAACAAACCTACCCTTTGAGGCATGCAAGTACATTGTAAGTTTAAATATCACCCAAATAAAGTGTAAATAAGACTTAAAGTATCCAATGTATTGGTAGCTATGCTAATGGATTTTCCATAGTAGCTCTACTCTTGCATGCACCATTAATGAAAATAGCCTCTCACTGGCTCCAGTTTGTTTTAATCTCAGTATCTGATTTCTTATGTTCTCTATTTGGTCCATCTAGACTTTCAAATTTTCTGTGCACAGTAATTTCTCATCAGGTCAGTTACCTTCCTGAAGAGCCCCACTCAGCTCACTTATAACTACAGCAAGGTTTCCTAAGCTATTTAGGCATTGTAGAATCGGGTGCTGGTTTGATACCTAGTATATTGCATTTATCTAAGTGAACCTATTTTATTTAAATTACACTTTGCCCATTATTATATATTGTCTATTTCTTTTTAGATGCTATATAGGTCTTATTTCTTCCTATTCTTATTCTGATAATGGAGACAAAAATAGATACATTTTTTCTGATAGAAGTATTGCCTATTTTTAAAATTATAATTAAAAAAACACATACATATGCAACAAATTTTCTAAGTATAACTGTAGTGCAGTTACTGTTAGATCACTCGGCTATCGATTATGAACTATACTCATAGCAAAACATAACACACTCAAGGAGAGCTAAAATGCTTACAGCAATGGTGAGTCAGTTGCCATCACCAGTGTTAAGGGCATAAAATCCCCACGAGTCTGCATTCTCCACACTCCAAGTGCTCAGTAAGCCTTGTAGGTTTAATTTTGGGTGACAGCTGTTACCATGGTCTGTACCAAAGTCTTCAATGTTGGGAAATGACCTCATTGAAGGTGAATAAAAATTCTTCATTGACTTACAGCAATGTTGTGAAATAGAATTTTCTGCAATGATGAAAATGTCTTCTACCTGTGCAGTGCAATATGAGAGCCGCAAGCCAAATGGGCTACTGAGCATTTAAAATATGGCTAGTGTGACTGAAAAATAAAATTTTAACTTTATTTACTTTAAACTAGTTTTTAAGTTAGGAAGCCACATGTGACTAGTGGTTCCCATATTAGATAGCCCAAATCTAGACCAAAATTTGCATCTCCAGTCCTCAAATGTTTTACATGCACACAATTTGTTGCCAATATTTACACAATTGTGGGCTGCTGTTGTCACATGGCAATGATTTGTTGAAACTAGTAGCCACTGTCCTTTTAACCAGAAGCCTAAGTTACTTATCTGTTACTGTTTTCTCTGTAGTTATTTCAGTTTGAGACCTTTGATTCAGATTGAAGAGCATCAAATGCATTATTTTCATTGCTTCATTGGCTAGAAACATAAAAGCATCTTTTTAAATAATAGTTACTTTTTAAAAAGTTTCTTGGGAAATTTAAGTCCATGCTGTGTCTTAAAAGCCTACTTCAAACTGGGTTTATTCCTCTGGAATCTAAGATCTAAGAACCTCTGAATGGTCAGAGTTTACCTTGGATCCCAGTGGCTAGCTGAACTTAGAAGCTGTGGCTGTGAAATAATCACCTCTTGCATTTTCCTGTGGTTGACACTGGAGAAAACTCTTGAATATGTAGGTGGATAGAGGTGGCAAGCAAGTGTTACCTGTGTTGCCCATGGTTTATTTGATTCTGGATTGGAGCAGGTCTTACGTGACCATTAGAAATGAACTATAGAACTTTACAGCAATTGAAAAAAATGATTGCTTTCTTTATTAAAAAATAAGGGTTTGAGTCACATGGCAGACATAGACATAGAACTATAAAACTGGAATTCTCTTGATCCATCAAGTATTAAAACATTTTAGACTATTGTATCACAACATTTTAGAACCCAACTAGAAACTATTTAGATAATGAAAACATTGAACTTACATTGAGGGCTGTAAGAGGTTCATATATAACATCCTGTGTAGGTGTTTTTTTGGTGAATTCTAATGGGCATTGAAGATATTTGAAATTATACTCGATCTGTAGAAGACAGAATTTTTTTTAAAAAAAAGTACAGTTAGTCAAGTATAGAATCCCCAAAGTAATTCTTGAAAAAATCAAATACACAAGTTTACAATTCTGCTGAAAATTAAGTGATTTGAACAAAGTTATTTCAAGTGGAGACAAGAAATTAAGTTATTGCATATTAATTCCAAAAATAAATATCCTGGAAGGCTGTTATTCAATTGCTTTATATCTCATAGGCATGGAAAGAGAGGAGTTCTCAAAAGATCATTTAGATATTTTAGATCTTCATTATTAAGGCACAATTAGTTAAGGAAATATAAAGACTAGAAAAAATGATGCTATTAAAAACTATTAAAATGTTAGGGGAAAACAGAATGTAAGGGAAAAATTCTCTCACAAGTAGATAATACAATAATACGACAAATTAGATCAATACCTTCTACAGTAGGTTACATATCAATAGTAACAATATTTTTAATATTTTTCAAAGAATTATAACAAAATAAAATAAACTTACATAGTAGTCTCGGCAGGACTTGTCTTCTGTAGAATGCAACATGCAGAAATCTAAAAGTACCTTTGAAAAAGAAAAACCAGGTAAGATATTGGGGCAGTACACTACATATTAGGAAGGATTTTACCTTATTTCTAAAATAACACACAAGACATTTCCTTTCCTTGGTCTCTTGCATCTCAAGAAAAAATTATAATCTATGTCATTCAGGAGCAAAGTTTAAAATACAAAATGTTACAAATACTTTTGCATGCCTCAGAAACACCAGTGATTCAGAAAAATGCCATGTGCTTGAGAATAAAATTGCATGTACTAAAATCTCGGTAAGAGATAGTCCACTAGTTGTGCCTAAGATTTGATGTCTTTCTGGGCTTTTAGAGGATATATAGATTACAGGTTGAGCAATCCTAATCTGAAAATGTGAAATTCTAAATGCTCTAAAATCCAAAATGTTTTGAGCACCCACATATTTCCATAAGTAGAAAATTCCACACATGAGTACTTAATATAAACTTTGTTTCATGCACAAAATTATTTAAAAACTATATAAAATTACCTTCAGGCTATGCTTTTAAGGAGTGTATGAAACACAGATGAATTTTGTATCTACATTTGGATCCCATCCTTATGATACCTCATTATATATAGGCAAATATTCTGAAATCCAAAACATTTCTGGTCCCAAGAAGTTGGGATAAAGGATAGTCAATCTGATTCCTTTGCTGAGTACCTAACAGTGACAACTTATTGTTCCTAATCAAGATTTTCCATCCCAGCAATGGAGTCTTTCTACGGTTTAGGTCCCATCTTCTGAATTGCCCCAGTCTGGAGTAACGTGTTTGCTTCTGTACCTCATGTGCCAAGCAACACGGAGAGAGTATGTGTTTAGAGGAGGGTGGACAGGGGGATAGATGTTGTAATGAGAAATAGATGAAGGCTCTCTAGATACTTAACTTAGGGAAAGAACACTTATGGGGTCATTAGAGCCACCCCTATGGTGTTCGGGAACAATTGTTTTTGTGGGGCTGCATAAACAATGTGAGACACCCCAAATCTAGTGGTCCAAATTTATGGTCCTGAGAAAGAAATACTACCTAGCCAGGCTGCCCTCTTGGAACCAGGACTAGACACGATACCCCATATGGCCCCATCAATGCATCTAGGACCTCCTGGGGCATCTGGTGAACCTGCAGAACTTGAGGGTAGAGGGTCAGACTATATCCAGAAGGGAAGAAACAGGGCCCTGGCTGGTCTCAGGTACCAAAGGGATTAAGAAAATTACAAGGCAGGCTCTGTTGGTGACTGGATAGCAGTACTGGAGGTCACAACAACCATCATGAACAATAAAGACAAGACTAGCCAGTAGTGCTGTGCAAGGCAGAAACAGGCAGGTCTGGTTGTTATAGTTTGAAAACTGGGTAATAATCAATGTGTGCAAAATAAAGGATGGACTGTCTTGGGTGGGGGCCAGGGAGATTTCAAGAGCAACTTTTCAGAAATGTTGTATAAGTAATTCAAATGCATTATGTCAGGCTTAAGACATTTAAATTCACTTATTTTGCTGAAAAGTAGTCACAATACAAAAGTAATAAAGTCATTATAGAAAATTACCTAGAAAATGTAGTAGCATAAAGAAGAAATTAAAAACTAATCCTAATCCTGTAACAGATAATTCTTATTAACATTTTGGTATAATTTTGACTGTTTACTATGTTTTCACATGGGAATATTTCGACATTGTTTTACAATTACAAATAATGTTGCAGAAAACATTCTGTAAAAGTCTGTATCTCTGATTATTCATTAAGACAGATTTTAACAATTGTTAACTACAGAATAAGAAAGTTTGAGATTGAGTATTTATGTGTCCTTTGATGAGATGTAGGCACCTAAAAAGTTAATCTGTCTGCCATTTGTGTACTGGACTGCTCAAATTTTCATTAGGCATCATAAAAAAGAAAACGCCCAAAATATTTAGTGCACAGGAAGTCCCTGCTCAATAAATAAAATACAGTAAGTGCTAGTAGTACTAATAACCACATAAGCAGTACAAAAATAGTAGGAGGTATATTATGTATGAACCATTATCCTTAGCACTTTATATATTTTACCCCCACTTTTGTAATCACGTTGTAAGATCAGTATTAGCATCATTATTTTAGAAATAGAGAAAACAGAAAATAAGCTCAGAGAGGTGAAATGACTTGCCTAAAACAACTCAGCGAAAGGCAGCACCAGGATTAAATCCCAAGACCTCCAGAAGGCTCCAAATCTGGTCTTCTATTCCCTGTGTCACTATATCTTACTGCCTCCTCCAATATTTGGATATATTTTTCCTTTGCAAGATATCTGAAGTCATTCTGCCTTTCTTGATCATTCCATGTCTGTCCCAACCCTCAAATCCCAACTTTCCCAGATTGCCTTTTAGCATCCTTTAATACTCATCCGCTCAACAATCTGTGCATGTTTGTCTTGTATGGAGTATCCGATCATATGCTGGTGTATATTTAATGTAGCAAAGGGAGTCACATATTTAAAAACTCACAGAGGCCAGGCAAGCAATGTAAATGAAGGAACCATGCCAGGCATAAGAGTTTTTTTCCATTGTTCTTGAGATGTTGGCTATCCTTGGGCAAGCTTTTATCTTCACAGTTTGGATAAAGTCATAATTCAATACTTCTCTACTATAAGGAAAGCAATTGCATAAGAATGACAATATGTGACAACTAGGCACTGGAGCCCAATATACAAAAGGGAGAGGTGGAGCATTTTATTTTATTTTATTTTTTATTATACTTTAAGTTCTAGGGTATATGTGCACAACATGCAGGTTTGTTACATGTATACATGTGCCATGATGGTTTGCTGCACCCATTAACTCGTCATTTACATTAGATATTTCTCCTAATGCTATCACTCCCCCCTCCCCCCACCCCACAACAGGCCCCAGTGTGTGATGTTCCCCACCCTGTGTCCAAGTGTTCTCATTGTTCAGTTCCCACCTATGAGTGAGAACATGCGGTGTTTGGTTTTCTGTCCTTGCGATATTTTGCTCAGAATGATGGTTTCCAGCTTCATCCATGTTTTTAAATAGGAGAGTGATTGTCCCATCCATGGGAAGCTGCTGGTACTCAGCCCAGCAATTCCTGCCTTGTGAGAAGGCAGGCCCAGGTACAAGATCTCATTCTTATGAGAGGCTAGATATTTGGAGGAAAACATAACTGGAGGAAACCAGATACCTTAAGGAAAGCATCCTGGTTTCAAACATTAGCAATTCATGCAAATTTGAAACAACAATAGCATGCATGCCAAGTGAAACATATACAAAGGCTTTATTCAGCCAACAAACACCAGTTCGTAGTCTCTGCTATAGGTGCAGATTATTTAAATAAAAATATTTTACCATATTATTACCTATTACATATAATAATAGGATTCTTTAATCCAAGAAGGCCTTCCTTAAGTAGTTATTGTCTCATTTCCCTTATAGCCTAAGGAAAATGAGAAGCTTTAAAGCTGAAAATTATTATTATTAGGTTGTGATTACAACAATAAATCCTCAGATCATATATGTCAAGCATAAACCCAGGAAGAATTTTGTTTTAGAGAGTTTACCTTCATGCATTCAGGGAGGTATTCTATCATTTCTGTAATTGGACATTTGTTGCCTGGAGAATTATGACTAAAAACCTTAAGACATTCATCCCATCTGTAAAAAATAAATAAGTAAGATAAGCACAGGTCTTCATCCTTCTGTTCTGTACAATAGCTGAAACTCAAGATTATTTCTTTAGGGGAAACCTAGACTTAAGCATATTCATGAAATACAATGCTCACCCTTGGTTCCAATGGAACCAACATGTAAACCAAGATCAACTCAGTAACAGGATCCTTGTCCATTAATGGACATTAGGAATGTGGGTAAATTTCAGGATGGCTGTTATAATCATTGTTCTGTCTCTGTATCTAAATGCCATTCAAAGAAGCTGGGACTATATCTTCTTTTTCTCCTGAAGTTATGAAATGGTCAGTATTTACAGAGCTGACCACGTTAGGTAGAGATTCCACATTCACATACCTATATCATCAGTGTAGTACTGGTCCCATATTTAATAACTAATGCATGTGTACATCCTGTATTGAGTTAAACTACAAACTAACACGCGTAAAGTGCATTGATAAGCATAGCCTCTGCCAGAACATTCCAGATTTTGCCCATTTTCTTCATCACCATCCAACTGAACAGGGTAAGACAGTGCTTACCATACCAAGGAGGAACTAAATCTATGGCAGGAGGCAAAGAATAGCCCATTTATCTCCAAGATCTTATCCAATTCTCCATTAAACTCTATCAGTAAAACCCATCTAGTACATCTACATTGTCAAAAGAAAAGTTTGGATTGAACACTTGCATTAAAAGTGCTTTAAAGGGATGATCAGTAAGAGATTTTTTAGACTGCCCATGCTCAAAAACACAGGCTCGATGTGCCTTGAATATGAGAATGTTTGCTCTGTGTCCACTACTAGGTGACACTGGGCCCTTGTGCGTATCTATCTGTGATTATTATAGAAAGTGATACTAAAAAGATATTATGAGAAGTGGAACAAACTATCCTCTAACTTAATCACTAAAACTCCTTGGCGTATGGTTTACAAACCCACCAACTCAAAAGATTACATGTTAAGAGTCATCCCATTATATGGCACTGATAACCAATTGGATTTGCCTTGGGGAATATTTTTGCCAGCATCCAGTTTTAGGGTTTCTACTGGCACGTGTTGGGCAAATTCAGGTAGGGCAGTGCAGAGTTTGTTTGACAATGATATGGTTCCAGACACTACACCTGAACCCCTGGAGTCTCACAAGAGTGATGTGAAGCTTGGTTTTATGTGCCCACATTTTATTTTTTAAGAAATATAAACTGAAGATCAGAGAGGTTAAGCAATGTGCCTGTTGTCATCCAAAAAAATTCATTTATAAATTTAGGTAGACATTCAGAAATAACTAAAGGAGTATAATTGGATTGTAACACAAAGGATAAATGCTTGAGGGGATAGATACCATTCTCCATGATGTGATTATCATGCATTGCATGGCTGTATCAAAGCATCTCATGTACCTGATACATATACACACCTACTATTTACCCACACTAACTAAAAATAAAAGGGTCGGGCACAGTGGCTCATGTCTGTAATGCCAGCACTTTGGGAGGCCGAGGTGGGCGAATCACTTGAGCCCAGGAGTTCGAGACCAGCCTGGCTAACATGGGGAAACCATGTCTTAATGAAAAATACAAAAATTAGCTGGGCATGGTGGCTCGTGCCTATAGTCTCAGCTACTCAGGAGGCATGAGAATTGCTGAAGCCCGGGAGGTGGAGGTTGCAGTGAGCAGAGATCACGCCACTGCACTCCAACCTGTGTGACAGAGCTAGACCTTTTCTAAAAATAAATAAATACAAATTAAAAATAAAAAACTTTAAAAGATTGATGCAAACAACTGATATTTTAAATTTTGATTAATGGCCGAAACTCATTTCTTTTCTCTTATTTTCTCTCAGACTTCAAGTCATCATGACACCAGAGAACACTACATGACAGTGGACAGGAAGACAGTATACCTTTTGCTCCTGATGATTGTAAGAACCACCTCCTTCCTCTTATTGTGAAGTGCAAGGTGCAAAAAGGAGGCCTGCTGCTTGTTCAGGACTATGTCAGCATTGTGGCTCAGAAGAAGCGCAACGGCTTTGGCATGGCCTTCCCTTGCAGCAAAGTGAAGTGCAGTGTTCTTTTGAGGAAAAAGAGACACAGAAAATGTGGTGACAATGTCTAATCTGCCTTATTTCACCGCTTAACTGCTTAAAAGACATTAGCGACACTACTATTTAATACCAAAATACATAGGATTTAAAACTGGTGTTCAGAATCAAGCTTCAAAATAATGAGTTCATAGTTCGAACATGGTGTGTGTGTGTGCATGTGTGGGAAGTGGATCTGTGTGTGTGTGTGTGTGTGTGTGTGAGAGAGAGAGAGAGAAAGAGAGAGAGAGAGAGAGAGAGAGAGAGAGAGAGAGAGAGAGAGAATGAATTCCAAGGTATTTGTTTTGTGTTGCTTTTGCAATGGGATGATTCTCCAAGGACAAAGGATAAGCTTTCAGGGTAAAGATGTTGGGTTGAACACAGAAGAAAATCCTCCTGAGACTGATCATTTGGAGAACAGTGGTTTACAGATTTGGGGCTTCACAAGCTTGTAAATGTTTTTTTTTAAAAATCAGCGACTGTTGTAAGTTTGTCCATTTTTAGTTTCCCCACATAAAGACTTTTTTATTTTAAAGGCAACAACAATCTTCTATCCCCATCATTTTATGAACAAACATACATTTCAAAAGTCACTCTCCCCAACAGAAGGAAGGACATAATAGCACAATAAAGGGCAGTATTTCAAATCAATACACTTCAAAATAACACTTATCTTAATGAAAACTCACCCCTGCCTTCATTTCTCTGGACCTACCAGGGAGTAAACGCTTTGCTATCAAATTTCAATGGCCTGTGGACCTCACTGCTCTGTGAGACTGGGGGTTTCCTCAACATTCACCCACCCCTTGGTATTCTCTCATTTCTGCTGCCTTTTGATTCATACTTCACCTCAAGAATCCACTTGCTAAACATCCAACAAAAGGCTGGGAATAGAGCAAGGAAGGTAAAAGGTGTCTTGGAGAGTTTTCTGGCAATGTTGGAAGTTTCTGCTATGTCAAGATTTTGGGTAAGCATGAGGACCACAGTGCATACCCCGTCTTCATCCAGGCGATCTGTGCACTTCAAATTAGTATCAAGAATGACCTTCATGGTCTGAGTGTACCCGCCCATGGACGCATGATGCAAAGCCGTCCAACCATTGTGGTCACTGGTAAAGAGTTAAGAAAAGATACGCGCATACACTTAGCAGACGAAATGTGGGATGGGATGCCATTTGGCTTATTCTAGGTAAATCTGATGACAACAAAAAGCATAAATGACATCTGGCAACTAAATATTTATAAAACATTTATAATAAATGAGCTAATTCCAAGCTTAATGATCTTAAATGACCTATTTCTAACGTGATTCACACATGTTTTTTATTTAGTGGTTTAAAATATGAAAGTATATAAACACATTACCAAACACTTTGGGGTAGGAGAAGTACGCTTAGCGTGTCTGTGTCATACATCATTTTTTTAAAGCTATAATGAACTGATACACATCAATTTAAATCTTGTTTTATTCTTTTAATGAACATTGTATCAAAAAATTTTTATGAAGTAATGTTAGTCTTTGTGGTCAATAGTTATTGGTAATACTACTAATAATATAGTATATGGCTATAAGATACTTCGCTTAGTGTCAGTTATTATTCTAAGAGTTTAATCTGAAAAACTTCCCTCTTGTGCTCTGAAAGATGCTTACTCAATTGCTTTGAAAAATGTTCATCCTTTTCCACAGAAATTCAAGATGTAAATACAACGAAGCCTTATCATATTAGTTATCTTTTTTCAACTTACACAGAAAAAAATTCCTGACACTATTTAATTTCAGTGCTAGTGAGCAGATGTTTTAGAGTGCAAGAGCCATGTTGCTATATCAGTTATGATGTAATTAAGCAACAACTGTCTGGCCTGGGGTCCCTTTGCAGGCCAGTTTCTTGGTGTTTCTTTGTAAACCAGAAGAAACTGAGCAAAACATTCATTCTTGTAGCTGTAGCACTAATTTGCTGTCATCAATATTATGGTAAGGAAATGTGTTTTTGAACATTAGCCTAATAAGCTCTTTGCTACTGCTATGGTAAGATATTAAATGAAAAACCTCTGTAAAATGTTTCCAGGTTTTTTCTTTCTTATCACAATATCATTTAATTATGCCACGTATTTTCTTATGCTTACATATTTTAACTTTGTTTTGTTTCTTGTGCTTGAGCTCATTTAAGCATAATAAAATTCAGAAATGTTTACTGTCTTTTGTTGTCACTTAAAGGGAGCTTTTTATATCTACCATTCATCAGATTGAATGAAAAGTAGAATATTTGAACTTGTATGTTTTGTGTGTGTGTACGTGCACACACACACATACACAACCATGGTTTTGTCTCTATATTGGAATATGGCAGCAAGATGAGGTAAAATATGAGAACTGTATTTCAAAGAAAGGTTCTGAGAAAGACTGCACAAAGCCACTTATTCTGTGACCTCGAACAAGGTTCTTCAAGTCTAAAAACTTCAAAGTCTTTCAGTTGGAAATAATACTGACTTCCCTTCCAGTATTTTTAGAAGTTATATATGTTTTGATGATAAAATAAAATGGATAAAAGTACTTAGTGAGATATAAAGTTAGACCTCATAATTAAAAATATAATGAAAAGATAGCCTCAAAATGGCTAATTAAAGAAACTATATAAACATTCCAATCATATATCCTCACCTGAGAAACAATGCACCTTTTTTCAGAAGAAGCTGAACTACTTTATCATGTCCATTCTTTGCTGCCAGATGGAGAGGAGTCATTCCATGAAGGTCCCCTTCATTCAGAAGCCTCGTATCACTTATGTCTTGTAGGAGCCTCTGACAGGTATTGATACGCCCGTAACTTGAAAAAAAATAGGTTTTGTATTTTCAAAGCAAATATTAAATGGAAAGAAGACATGTTCATACGTTGCTAGACTGACCCTTACCTGGCTGCAAAATGCAGAGGTGATTTCTTATCTTTGCTTTTGGAATGAATGGACACATTAAAGCCAAGAAGGTTATTTACAGAATCAGGGCCCCCCTGTCTACATGCATAATGTAGAGGAGTACACCCATCATTGTCTTCATCCATTACCAGCTCTTTGATCTGTTGCATCTACAGGAAAAAAATTCATATTATACAAATAACTCTGCTATTATGCTAAAATGATGGTTTTCAAACTATTCTGTAGGAAAATATTTTCCAACAAGGGTCAATATGTACTCCTTAGGGCCAAAATTGTAAATAACCTAAAGGATTTGAGAGTAAAATAAATATAAAGGAAGTTGAATGCTCTGTCTTCATGTAATGTACATTACCATATTAATGTACATTACCATATTAAGGGATCTGAGATACCATGCCAATAGGAAAATGTACTTAACATTTTTAACTCAGCATTTTTCAAATATATTTGATCACGGCCCTTCCCTCTGCCCCTCCTCTTATTTCCTCCCACCCCCAAATAACACCCAACAGCTTCATGTTAATACATTCTGTTAGGTAAAATGGATGGGATGTTAACATTAGGTTTACTTTAGTGTTTTATATGCTTAAGCTTAAGCTTCTCATATTTTGTTATTTTTTAAATGTTCAAATACATATATATTTTTTATTATTAAAGACAATGGCAATATTGAAATCTATTGATGACAAAAATGTGTATTTCACATACATGTGCTAGTCACTAAGTATAAGCTGGTGAATATAAATATAAAAATAATGCTTCCAACCTCTCCTCAGCAAGTCAAGTATGCTGAGTAATTTTTCTTAATAGTTGGTGGAGTATTGATAATTCATTATTTTACTTGGATTTTTCCACTGATATGCAAATCATAATGGTCAAAGAATGAAGAAAATCAAACTAATTAAAGATGTTATCTTTATCATAGATGATTGCATATGAAGTTCCTTTGTAAGTTAAAAAACTCAGTTTCACTACAATTATCATTGTCATCATCATCACCACCACCACTATCACCATGTTGTAACTAAATATTCAAATATGTCATCTTTATTTTAAAACATTTTTAAAATTCCATAATCAGTTTCTATAACAACAAAAATTACAATAAACAAAATTAGTTTATTTTCTGTTGAACCCAACTCAGTTAATGGAAATTCATAGATATACATTACCTGCATAAATTCAGGTCGCAGATTTTTTAATCCATAAGGTTGCTGTACAGTTAAATGCAGAAAATTACGTCCAAAATTATCTTTTATGTCTACTTGGGCACCTGAAAAAAACACTATGTAAATATAAACTCTATTCATTTATTTGAAGCATTGTTTATGTGGATTCTCAACTTAGCAAAAAAAAATTCTACTTAAAATAATGTTGACCTTTAGTTTACAGGAAATTGTGTTTAGATGAGAAAACTAAACATATTTAAAATCAGATTTACCTTACTCTGTGTGTGTTTGTGTCTGTGTGTGTAAGTGGGGTAGAAAATATGTGATGCATTACATAAATACATAAAGCCTTACCTTTTAAAGCATAAAATATAAGTACAGACACATTAGAGATCAAGAAAGAAGAGGAGAGCAGAGAAGGACACCTCACTTCTTTGTTATCAGGGGCCCAGGTTAGAATCTAAAACGGGGAAAGTTATAGTACCTACACCACATAGGACTGACACATTGAAAGACAGTTAATTAAATGTTCAGCAAATGCCTGGGATATAACAATTGCTTTATAAATGTTATCTATTATTGTTCTGAAATTGTCTTTTTAAGTATGCTCCTTACTGGACAGAAAATTATTCTAGACATGAAAAGTGTTCTATTTATCTTTGAATTCACAACATCTGGCGCAGGGCCTGGCACACATGCCATGTATTCATTGTGTGCATACATGGTGGCACACAATGAAGGTTCATTTGGCACACAATGAATGTTCGTCTAACCAAACTGAGTAGTACTTCAAAAGACTTGGCTTGGTCCCTCTTGGTACCTTTAGAGAGTAGCAAATTTACAATATTCCAAGATGCAGAAGCAGTTGCTAATATAAGTGGAGAGCGTCCTTCAGAATCGATCTTATTAATATCTGCTCCCTAAAAATCAAACAAATCATTCAACAAAGAGCTTAAAAACAGAAAAACCATCATATATTGTAATCTCTAACTAATGGTAATTCATTGATATAGAGTGTCTATATTATGGCTAGCACTGAACCATATGATTAGTTATAGAATTATTTGAGTTTCCCATAGTTCATATGTTGTATCATCAGAAATCAAGGAATTCATTTATAATTTCAACAAAAAATTATTCTCACATATTAGGCTTTTTACTGACACCTGGCAATAGCTCTAGTTACTACTTGAACCATAAAAATAATATCCTTTTACTTAGATCAATAGTTTCCACTGCAAGAAATAATTTTTAAATGTCTATAATTTTAAGTCTTCCAAATTCATTACATGATTTAAGAAACATTTACAAAACACCATCCACTTTTTAAAAAAAATCCTATTTTATCTGAAATAGATGAACTGAAATAATTGAATTGAAATCACTCAAATTCTAAAGTAAAATTTTAGCCATTTATTTAAGAAAATTTATATTTAAAAATCACATTAAATATATATTTTAAATGAATAAGTCAATGTTAACCATTACATATTATAATATTTGATATGACAAGAAATCAAAGGCGTTTAAAATTTAATTTCATGGAAATAATTCTGCATTTTATATAGGGTAATAAAAAATAGCTTAAAATCCAAACATGAATATTTCTTTGTTCTTTTGGGGCCCACTAATATAGATGACAATGGGGGCAGCATCCCCTTGGCAAGTTCTATGGTCAGTGAGGCTCTGCCACAGTTCTCTTGCCTGGTGAAAAGATGGCAGCCTTTGCAGGAAATCATGCATAACTATCATTTATGGTTTATGGCATATAACACATAGTTTATGGCATATAATGAGTCTCCCCAGGACTCTTCTGTGTAATTGTCGTAATTTCAAAAGTTATGATTGACAACACACACATGTTCAATACTACAAATGGAAATCTGTCATTGCTGATATGGTGCAGCTTATGTAAATTCACCATACATTCATCCGTATAAAGGGCTTATTAAAATTCAACTCAAAAGCTGAGTGATTCCACCTCCCAGAATGAAAAAGATCCCATGCTTCATGCTTTCACTTGTAATAAATCTTTGACAATATTTTTCAACTCCTCAGTTTTTAAAGGTGGCACTGAGGCAGCTGGGGTAGGAGCTTCCCCCTGTGCTGCCTGTCCTGCCTCCACCTTAAAGCCACCAGGCTGAAGAAGGGTCACCGCCCAAGCTCACACTCCTGTAAGACCCTCTTACAGGCCATGGGAACAGCTTTCCTTGCAATGTACCTGCCAACTTCCTGCACTAAAAACACTGATATGGATATCCAAATTACACTTTGACACTTCTAAGTTCACAGTAATGTTTGGCCATTACATATTCACACACAATATACTCTGCTTCCAAGTATGTCAATCATCCTTTTGTACACTGTTTTTGCTGATAAGCAAGAAATTAAAATTTGATTCATTTTTGAAAATCTATATTATGTAATTATATGATTTCTTCCATTATAAACAGTAATAAAAATAAACCAGTAAAAGGAATAGTTACCACTGAAATTAAATAGTCTGCTAGTTCATGGTGATCAAATAATGAAGCTCTGAAAAAATAGAATTATAAACATTATAATTAAAGTACTATTGACGTAAATACAAATGTATTTAATAAAGCTACTATATTTGGAAAGTGAATTTAACTAATCATAAAATAACATGATAGACTGTAAGAGAATTAGTAAGCTTTCAAAATTTATAATTTGATTCTGATTAGGGTAGCATTTTCAAAGTAATAATAATAGGAGAACACCAAATACATCATAATATTTTCTTCCTCATCCTTTAAGAAACCTATTTTATCCTGAAAAATCACCATAAAGATGTTCTGAAGTGAGTGGTAACATCTGTCCCAAGATAGAAAAGACAAGGAAATCGCTGGTACTGCTATAATCATGGGGAATAGCAAAAGCTACATGTAACGTGTGCCTCAAATTCACTTGCAGGGTTCAAAAGCCCCTCTTTGGGGGGTTTCTCTTTGGCAAAAGTTAAAAGGCAGTGTTAGTTTTTCTGAGTTTTTATAAAGCCAAAAATAATTGTGGAGAGAATTGAAAACATTCTGATATCATCTCACAGGCAGTCATAAGCAATACCATAACAAATGTTAACACTAATGATTCAAAGCTTTGTGTTTCCTATCGCAAATCTCATATCTTTGTTTCCAGGTCTCTCAGCTATTTTTGGCCTTTCATACATAAATTTCAGAATCAGTTTGTTAATTTGATTGACAAGAGGTTCCATTATATTTAAAATATATTAATTATATTTAGTAATTACAAGGGAACAAATTCTAACATTAAGACTCCATTTTCCTAAGATAATTTATCATTATGCGTATTAATATATTAAGGTTGTGTTCTAAAGATACATTTTAACAATAACCAAATCATTGGGTTTGTAAATTGGTGAAACATTGGAAACAAAGAATTTTTTTCTTTAATTCCTGAGACTCATCTTAAATATTTTGATATATTCTAGGTTATAAATTGGCACTGGGATTTTGTGAGCTACCCACATGATTCTAATGTACAACAGCTTGAGAATTTCTGGTCTAGAGGTTAGTCTATCTATTGAGTTTTCATTTTATTTCAATGGCTTTTTAAAACTTCTTTCTTACTGAATCGTTTTCATATCACCAATCCTGGATTCAAATATGACAATCTGTTTTTCACAATCTTATGTTATCTTCATATATTTAGTTTTATGTAAATGATTATTCCTTTAAATTTTTGAAGGTCTCAAATATCTTCATTTTAAAATTCTTTTTGGAATGCCCTATTATTTCTATTTTCTTGGGAAAAAATTGGTCTTTGGTCAAATGTGTAGATTTTTACTAGTTTTATGCTATAAAACTTTAGGTTGAAAATTCATCCTAAGTGGAGTTCCTTTCTATTCACACATATCCTATTGTGCCTGGTGGTTTTGCTGTGTACATTTATTAGAAACAGATCTTATATTGGTAGCTAGAGTTTCTTTTTTTTTTTTTCTAAGAGATATTGTAGAATTCCAGGTCCAATTGCCTATTGAAAATATATTGGCAGCTCTGTGTGTGTGTGTGTGTAAGAGACCTAGAGAGTGAAGGCTTATCTTAGATACCTCTTTCACTCACATGGGTAGCACCTGATACTCGTCTTTCCAAAAGAATTGAATTTCCAGTCTACAAGTAAGCCTATGGTTTAATACACTTTGCCTGATGTGTATTTCTGCTAAACTTCAAATAAATTTTTTATTGTTTTTGGAAATTTGGTTATAGTTTCCTAAAACTGTATCTTTTGAAACCACTTATCTATAATTGTTGGTGAGCAGGAGGGATTAGCGTGGGGGTAACACATCCATATGTATCTACTCCATTTTTATCACTAAAAATGGGGATAACATAAATATGAGAAATTGGAACAGATTAGAAATGACTTGGAACACCGTGTATGTAGACTTCTTTAGCACACAGAAAATTAATCTTGAGCCTATATCCGCTGGACTTGAATCAGAATATGCCACAGGTGATTTTATTTTGTGAAATTTCTTTAACATTCTACTCCCATTCCCAAGGAATATATGCGATTCCAGTTGATCCACAGGGTCTTTGCTATCTTTGCCTTTTTCCTTTGAATCACAAAATCTTTGCTTGCATTAGTGCTAACTGCTCCTTGCAATGTCTAATTTCACGCATGAAGATGGAAAATCGGTATACAGAATGATAGGTAGGAAACTTGCCTGTGAAGCATGGTCTCATGACTTCCATCGGTTGTGTTAACAATATCCACGCTACCAGAATAGGACGATATCATCAATTTAACAATCTCAGTGGCTCCCTGGGTGGCAGCAAAATGAATGGCTGTGCACCTTCCCTTCTGTAAAGGATTTTAATACTAGAATCAATGTTTAAATCTCAATGTAAGAATATAACTTATATTTGGCATGAGCTTTTTCTTCACAGATTCATAGAATCAAGGAATATCTATCAGACTGATCACCATTGATCATCTGAAATGTGATAGATATTCCTTGATTTTATGGACCTGCAAAGAAAAGCATCCATAAACAAATGGTAGCTGACAATTGTGCTTCCTTCTAATACAACAGCTCTTGGCATATACTTCCACCATCATTGTCTGGGTGCCATTCTTTCCCCCCAGGGAACATGAGAACAATGTCCCAATCATTGCTGTAAGCATTCAGTGTCTGAAGTGACTTCAGACCCCATACCACCATTGGCAGCTCTTCATTTCTATACTGAAGGGACAATATAGAAAGAGTGAAAGGCAGTGTTAGCTTTTCTGAGTTTTTATGAGGTTTCCAGAAGCCACATGAGATTAACATCCAATCTTCTCTTCCTACATGAAATACAGGCCTTTGGGAGGGGAGCTTGTTGCCACTCAAAACTCAGACATTGAAGGAGAAAGGGCCAGAACTCTCCACTTCTGGTCAGAGATGCCTGACATAAGCTCAGCTCCCAAATACAGTCAACACTTTCACATACATATTTTTAGAAATTAGTTAAGTGGTCCTTAATTTAAAAATGATAACTCTTCTGAGTAGAACTAACACCAAATACATTCATGATTGGGCTTTAATGTTCCTGGCTGAACATTATCGTCTTCTGAGGGTAGGCCTTAACTTCTTTTAATGGCAACTGCACTAGATAAATATTCTTTGTTGTATCTATATTTGTGTCTGCAATTGTTTTGGGGAGCACTCAAAATTTTTTACACAGATTGAAACTTGGGGTATTCTCTTGTTCTGCTTCTTCAAAAGCAGAAGGAAATATGTATTTCTTGTATGCATTTCAATCTAAATTAACTGTAAAAGAGCTATAAAGTATTTTACATGCTTATGACAACTCTAAGATAAAAGTGTCGTATAGAA
Source organism: Papio anubis (assembly GCF_008728515.1). Lineage (NCBI taxonomy): Eukaryota > Metazoa > Chordata > Mammalia > Primates > Cercopithecidae > Papio > Papio anubis. Next base: position 67,708,046 of record NC_044983.1, read on the forward strand.
TATGAAGAGTTACCTCCACTGGGTCTATTTGTGCGCCATTGTCCAGGCACATTTTGATCATTTCCAAGTCACCATTTTGCACAGCCAAGTGGAGAGGGCTGGCTTTCCCATTATTCACAAAGTTAATGTGCAACTGTCTACTGTACCCATGCTCTTCACCTTTAGAAGAAAATAACATTCAACATAACAAGTATATAAAATAAATAATAGGGAGGGTTTTTATTTTAAAAAATGAACAAAGCATAAAACAAAGAAAGGGCACTGAGACACATAAAAGCTTGTGTTTAATTCTGTTAAATATTTTTCAAATTAGGCTGGGTGCGGTGGCTCACGCCTGTAATCCCAGCACTTTGGGAAGCCATAGTGGGAGGATCACGAGGTCAGGAGATCGGGATCAGCCTGGATAACATGGTGAAACCCCATCCCTACTAAAAATACAAAAAATTAGCTGGGCATGGTGGCATGTAACTATAGTCCCGCTACTCAGGGGGCTGAGGCAGGAGAATCACTTGAACTTGGAAGGATGAAGTTGCAGTGAGCCAAGATCACACCACTGCACTCCAGCCTGGGCGACAAAGTAAGACTCCATCTCAAAAGAAAAAAAAATCAAATTAATAGCATCCACCAAAATAGACTTATTTATAGTATATAACATAGAAAAAGCCTCAACTCACCAAACCTTAGTATTATTTCCATGCATTCTTTGGAACCTGAAAATGCAGCTTGGTGAATAGGGAAACATCCCCATTTATTTGATTTACATGGCTTAGCTCCTTTGTTAAGCTGGAAGAAAAGACAGAATGAAAAATGACACCAGTTAAACCCCAAATCACAAGGGTCTATTTGTGTACCATTTAAGAAGAGAATTTACGTGCCTCTCCCATATCATTTTACTACTATATGTCTATGTAAAAGTACACAGAGAGCTTCATATGTTATGAAATCTAGGCAAGAAGGTAATTTTGAAGTAGACTAAGATTCTGAAATAGAGATATTTTATATCTTCCAAAGAAGTAACAATGTAGACACAACAATATCAATCTTGATACCCCAGCAATAAAGTCAACACATTTTTCAATGGGATTAAAGAGATTTTTGAAGACATTATCATGACTTCCATGACCATTTTCAGTTTCTTATGCAAATAAAGTGACATTTCCTAGATTCTTTTCCCTTTATGCAAAATTAATAAATGAATGTGCCACTACTCTTGTTAAGCCATAATCAAATATTTTCACTAATGACGTTTCTTAAGTAAAAAGATGTTAGAAGAACTGAATGTTATATTACCTTTTTATGTGATCCAATCATTTTAAACTACCATTTTTTGTAAATCATTAGCCTTCAGTTTTAAATACCTCTAATTACTACAAAAAATGATTTTGAAAAAGTATAAAAGTGTGAAGAAGCCAATACCACCTGTAATCTCAGCTTTTAGAGGTAGTATCAGTTTACTTTATACAACATAGTCCAGAAATTTTATATATATATATATATATTTATATATAAATATATAATATATCTATATATAATATATAATATAAATATAAAATTATATATATATATCTATATGGAGACAGTCCAGAAATTGAAGATGCACTTTGTAAAATCATATTATTAAAGAATATTATTAAGTAAAAGCTTTTTTGAACAATTATTATCACACAGTATACACATAAATTAGACTTGCAAGGAAGCCAGACTTTAAAAATATATTGTTTTCTGCAGTATTTTCAACAATACTATTTATTTATTCCAATTCTGTTTTGGTTAATTTAAGGCTCTTTTCCTCAATTCTTGGTTTGAGTGTTACTTATTTTTATTTTCTTCATCATTTATTCTCTTTGTGGTCCAATCATGACAGCTTAGAGTATGTACCTGTTTCTAAGTCCATCTAGTAAAGGTGCTAAAACATATTTGTATGGCACATTTAAACATTAGGTAAATAGTTTTAAATTATTTAATTGTATTTTCTTATTCTCTGAGATTGTGAAGAGGTAAAATCAAGTGGTGAAAATACAGATGCTGGCCTGGATAACATGCAAGTAACTGAGGAATATTTGAAAATAGTCTATTTGCCGGCGTTCTAACAGCACACTCAGATGGAGCACTGCCAGAAGCAGGAGGAAGTCATGTAGACAAGCATCTCCATCGTTTCACTGGACCATGCCAGGAAGCCTCACCAGAGAGAAGGCTGGCTCTACTCTCAGGCCTGTGGCTAAGAACCTTTGCCATTACATCACACAGGGCTCTGTTTTGAGACCCAGTGACAGTGTCTTCAGGTCATGGGAGCTGTGTTTCCTTTGATTTTTCTCTTATGGGCCAAATAAGTCTGCAACTGACTATATTCATCTTTCCTTTGACTATTCAGAAGCTCATAATCATACATTTGATCCATCTTTATAACATTCAGGCCATTATACTTTGTATTTTGCATTCTAGCCTGACCACCAGCTTCATCTCAACTTTTCCTGCCTATATTTTCTTTTCACTTTGATTTTCTCATAATTTTCTTTACTGCTTTACTATTAGTCTTCTATAAGCAATATCAGATCCTCTTAAGGGGGGAGTACATACACAAAAACACATAGAACAACTTTATTCTGACCTAGTTTTTGTATTTTATATTTTTCTAAGGAGAAAAACTTAAGAGCTTTTATAAATAATAATAATCCATGTTGTATTCATGAAAAGATAAAGAAAGCAGAAAGATATGACAAATATACAAACCAAAATCTGCAGTGCTTCACTATTATTTGTGGTGCACGCAATGATCACAGCTGTGTTTCCATTTTCTCCTTCCAAATTAATATCAATAGTTCTATGTTCAAGCAAGACCTGCAAAAAGGGGGGAATAATTGTCAAAATTCTTGCAAATTTCCAAATAAGGTACTTGCCTTCCAGTAGAGTTTCAGTTTTCAAATGCCAGTGACCATGTCTGTTTATCTTTTATTCATCCTTCTCTCACACAATCTGGCACAAAATCTTGCACATTGTGGGTACTAATTAATTTCCCCATTAGATGAAATAATCATGATTTCAATGTCACAACAATCAAGGCAATACTGAGTTCTGGAATTGTAAATAAAATAAGAATTATAGATACTAGTTATCATAGCTTCACTTAATACTTCCAACTTGTATTAAGTGAAATTATGTTAACTAATATTTTCAGGAAAATAAATGTGTGGAGCCATCAGAATGTGTTCTTGGTGGAGGGGAAGAGAGGTAGGGAAGAAGGAAGAGAGTAAAACAGAGAGAAAGAAGGAGGGAGGGAGAAAGGCAGGAAGGGATTTTTTTTTTCTCTTCCAGTTATTTTTCTTTTACCTGGATTGCAAGAATTTTAGGAAATGTCAGTGGAAACTCTATTCTCTTTAGTAAAGAAAACAGAGTTTTGTGTGGCATAACCCAATTAATTCAAACTTGTCCTGGAATGGAAACTTTCTCTACAATGTAAGAAATTAGCATCCTGATAAAATGGTCAAGTAATTTTTCTGATGAAATTTCATTGAAGACCTGTTACCTCCTCACCTGACTGACTGCCATCTGATTACTGCCCAAGTGTCTATAGATCTTTGACTAGTCTTTCTTTTATATTCAATGTAACAAAATTATCTCATATAAATGTCTTATCACATCTTGAATTGGCCTACTAGAGGCTTTTCGTCTTGCAGAAAGACTATGATAAATGATGACATGTCCTTATAATTAAATAATGTTACAAGAATTTATTAAATAAGCTGTTTCTTAAAAACCTTCACTTCTTTGAAAAAAGTATGCAACCTCCTACCAGAGCCTCTTGTTAACAGAATATATCCCTTGTGAGTGTCAGCAAATAAATTGGATTTATTAATTAGCTCTGCTCATAAAAGAAAATTAAACTCAGATTTTAGTACAGAAGAATATGTGGAGAAATGATTGACAGAGTAAGGGAAATGAGAACATAAGATTCCTTCCATGGACTTTAGGCACCATCGCATTCTGTTCTTAAGCAGCTCTAGATTCATATAGAAAATAGCCCACCAAAGTCTACAAGAAGAGGGTTTTCTCTCTTTGCCCTCTTAGAATCACAGATCATAAATGTATAGCTGTGTTAAATTATATGTGGCAGGGATCCCAGAGAGAGCAACTAAACTGTGCAGCTACTTCAAATTCAGTCATGACCAGGCAGGTCTGGAAGGTTCGGAGGTGAGCTCTCCACAGGTCCCTTTGTTGAGAATCTGGAAAGCCTCATGGAAGGGTCAAACAACTGGATACTTGGAAGTAAAGCCCCAAGGACTAAGGCCTGCAGGCCACTGAGAAACAAAACCACCCCCTAATCCCCAGGCCAATGTGTCCCAGGGAATATTATGCATACCATAAATCATTGTGCAAGAACTTGAAGTGATGCGTGGATGACAGTTTTTTACTTTACAACTATTATAGGCAGCAGAGGAAGGTTTCAGGGAAGGTCAGTGCAGCAGTCCATAGAGCAGCTTCTAAACTGGCAAGGGCTGGGTGAGTACAGGCTGAACCATGGGCATAACTGGGAGAGGCAGGTAGAGAGGATTGCTGTTTGCAAGCATGAGGGGAGACATTCCAAAACACCTTCTCCTCCTTCTATTCTTGTCATCTCTGGTGAGCCAGAGGAGTCTGAAAATATTTTTACACATAGTTGTAGTTGGTAAGACCAAGTAAAGGAGAGTCAGTTTTACTTAGAACTCAATTTTTCTGCTTGTTCTTGTGTCACCAGGAAAATTTGTTTTATGTCCATAACAAAGTTTACGAATCAGTTAGGAGCTTTATTTTCTATTTCTATGTGATACCTACCTTTCTGTATTTGTTGGTCTGGAGATTTCTGCTCTCTCATTAACAACAGTCTTTCAAAAGTTACCTGCCTTCAATTCCCAAACCACACTTTCAGGGCCAATATTAATTAAGTTAATAGGCATGTGTTCTTGAAAAGAGCCTTCAGAGGGAGCAAGAGCTCCATGAGGAAATATTTGATATCTCTGCGGGAGTCCCTGCAGTCACTAGTGACCCAACCCAGATGATATAGAAACAGCACTTGACTCATGAATAATGAATAATGAATAAAAAATAACAGCTTGTTGCCAGAGGACTTTCTAGTAACCTCTTTAGGGAGCCACCCTGACCCATCTCATAGGTACTGAGACTTCCGATCTCCCCTTCTCAGTCAGTCAGAACTCCCGTTTACTCATTCATTCATTCATTCATTCATTCATTCAACAGCCATCATTTACCAGCACAGTGCTGAGGAATAAGAGACACTTGAATTAGTAAGACACAGCTCCTCCCTCAAGGATAATTAGCCAGTTGGTAAGAAAAGCACATGAACATTTGATTCCAATATCACATGTTAAGAATTTTAATAGAGCCACATACAAGGTACAGTAGAAGAGCAGAAAGTGGCTCTCTCCCACCTTTTATGCCAGACTTAAAGGAGCCAAAGTTTCAGAGGGCTGAAAGTTTTCTGGGCTAAACGGAGCCTGAAACTCATGGAACTCTTTGGATATTGTTTCTACCAGAAAACTTTTTATAAGTTCCAAATAGCCTACCTTAGAAATGAATTTCTGGAACATGCTCCATTTGTAAATTTCATTCTTCATCCTTTAAGCATGTTTGTGTTCTAGGGTGTTTGAGAGACTCTGAGATGTAGTTTCCAAACCATGGCCTAATTCTTACCCTTTAGCATTTTTCCAGGGTTTCCTCTATTTGACTGAACTTACTCTTACACCTTGAAAACCAGTAAGATGTTTCCCAGTGGTATCCTTATGTCTTCGGCTAACTAATCTGTCTGACAGGCCATCCATTCTAATAAAAATAGCGAATCATAATTATGTTTTCTGTTTTCACTGAGTCTCTCATTACCTTCCTCCTTTTAATCATTAAAACAGTCAGGTAAAAGTAATGAAGCCTAAACCTGAAAATATAAAGATGAAAACAAACTTCCTTGGTCTTGCAGTTTTACTTGTGGTGTGACGTTAGGCAAGTTATTCAAATTCTTTTGGCACCTCAGTGTACTCAGCTATGAAATAAGAATTCTAGTAGAATTACTTCATAGTGGGTTTGCTTAGATGAGAATTTAATAAACAAACACACATAAAGCTCTTACGAAAATGCCTGGTGAATAAGAACTATTCAATAAAGTCAGAACTAATCATCATCATTAGTTACTGAGAAGAAAAGCAAATGTAATAATTACATTTTGTTTGCCATGGAAGCTTAGAAGGTGCTCATCCTGGTGCAGGCAGAGAGAGCTGGATCTGGGTCCCAGCACCTGTGCTGCCAGTCAGGTCCATTGGAGCCGGCCAGTAGCCTTACCTTCATCACCTCGTTGTGCGTGCCCTGCACAGCTAAGTGGAGGGGCGCCATCATGTTGAAGTTTCGGAGGTTTGGGTTTGCTCCTCTGCTGAGAAGAAACTTAACACTTTCGATTTGGTTTTTTTCTACAGCACAATGCAGAGGGGTATTTCCATAATCATCCATTTCATTCAGCACTAGAAAAAGAAACCAAAATGTGGATTAAATTTTGTTTAGACTATATTCAACACCTCTTGAGTGCCTATCCACTCCAAACGCAGTGCCAAGTGCAACTGACATCAGCTGCATCTTTCAATGGAAACTAAAAACACAGCTTCAGTTCTAATGAAACATTTAATGGGCACCTAGTGGGAATATATAGTAGCACGAGACTGACTTTATCAATTGAGTGAAATTTCTATGGGTAGCATTAATAAGAAATAGATCCTCCTATTGCTACATGTTTTTATCTATATGAGTTTTGGGATTATAATAAGATATTAGGATTATATAAAAGCAAGAACCATGTCCCAGGCACTCTGCTAAGTTCACATGACCATTATTTCATTCAAGCCTCCAATAACCTGCAAAGTAACACCATGACAAATGTTCAGAAGGAGGAAGATGTTGAGATCCAGAGAAGTTAAAAGTCTTGCCAACATCACAGAGCTTAGTAAAAAAAAAAAAAAAAAAATTGAAAAAGCATATATTCATATACCTACACACACACACAGGAGGAGAGAGAGAGGCAGAGAGAAAGAGAATGAGAGAGAGAGAGAGAGAGAGAGACAGAGACAGAGACAGAGACAGAGACAGAGAGACTCTGTGATGTTGCAATGTTACTGGGACAATAATATTAAATCATGTCTTTAAAGATCACAGCCGAGTGCCTGGCCTGTAGGAATGGTTCAAAAAACGTTAATGAGAAAAACAACACACCACTAATAAGCCACAAGACTAGAATTTGAGCTTCAGACCCTGATGCCACAAGTGGTTTCCATGTATTTCTACGATAGGATATATGGCACTATGTACCCCATGAGCTCAGCATATAAGTAATATGTCCTTTCATCCTGCAAAGTCCTATAGCTATTCTAAAATAGACATGGCTGACTGCTTTATCAACCTTGTAAATTGGTGGCAGTATATCTTTATGTCCAGAAAAGGAGAAAAAGTATTTGCTCAAAAATATGATTTGGGGACTATCTATGATACATGGTACTTGGAACCATACAGCCATGTTTTCTGTTTCTCTCCTTTTTAAAATGTGTCTCTCCGCCATTTCCTTTCATTCATCTAAGTGTTTCATTCTAAATAACACACACACACACACACACACACACACACACACACACGTCTCTTGACCGTTCTGTCTGATCAAGAAGAATCACTCCATTCATCATTCCATTTGGCACCAAACTTAAACAGGGATCTATACTTACAAACTCCCATTCACTAATTAAATAACTTGAATTTGGCTTTTATCCTCATCACTTTTCAGAAATCATTTTTATTTTTATAGAGGTCACTGGGGCCTTCTAATGTAGGGGCTTTATCTTGATCTCCTTCATACTTGATCTCTTTGTGGCAAGGGCTCCTTCTAACTCTTCTATTCCAGTAACTTTGCCCACCACATGTGTATTTTCACTATCTTCATCTTTTTCTGGCTTTTGCTCTGCCATCTGTCTCTTGATGTTGGTACTCTACTCTTAGCTACCTTTGCTAGCAGTTTTGTGATCCCCTAAAGGATTTTCACACATTTCCACTGTCTCAGCGACTTCCTATGCAATCATGCTCCTGTAGGGCAGCCCCTTTCCTTCTGCATTTCTGTTGTGTGCTGGATATTTCCAAGTGGATGTCCCCTGGACCTTTCAAACTCACTGTGACCAAATCTCACACCTTCGCATTCACTTCCTTTCTGTTTTCTCATCTTCCTCCTTTTGGGGGATGATTATGTTATTAGCCTAATCTCCTAAATTTAAGAATTTCAAAGTCAGTTCTAACTCCCTGCCTCTTTCTCTTCCCATTTACTCTGCTGTCGAGCACTATTGACTTTACACTCCAATATCTCTTGAACCTCTCCCTGTCTCCTTTTTGTAGTCTCACAACCCTGGTGAACTCTTATTCCCTCTTTACTATCAAAATAGCTTTTTAGTTTGGCTTCCACTTCTAATCCATCTTCCACAACATTGACAGAATTATCTTATATAGCAAAGGTCTTATCATACCACTTCACTGCCTTCATCTCTGTGGTATCCACCTCCTTCATTGTCTGCAGTTGAATTTCTTAAACAAGGCAGAATGTGCAAGGCTGGCACCTGGAAAACATCACTGTAGGAGTATGGTACACCTTCTTGAGGTGTCAATTTTATTTAATGATGATAATTTAAATGTAAAATAACCTCAATGGAAATAGTATAAAAGAGTATATAAAATGTACATGCATTCTTACAATCTATCTAAAAACTCAAATAAAGTCTGTGCTTGTTGTGGGGTGTCCTAGATCTCTGCAATATGCTTAGCTATATTTCAGTAGAAGTTGAGGAGTCCTGGTGTGTAGGAAAACTCACAATTCTAAGTGAAATATATAGGCTCTTTATAACTGGCACTAATTGCCCTTAAAAATCACTTCATTCCATTCTTTCTAGTGAATTGAATGGGATGAATGATTTCCGGAAGATGCATTGTAATATTTTGTTACCTTCCAAAGAGGAATCTCTGGTGATCTTCTCCATTAGCTCAATTTGGCCTTCTGCTGAGGCATAATGCAAGAAGAAGGTGTCCATATCATCACATCTTTTTAATTTCTTTTGTTTATTACAATTTTGTAATCCATATGCACTTCCTTCAAAAACCACCTAGAGGTATTTAAACACCGTTACACCAAACAAGCATATGCAAAATTTATAGCTATAACCATTTTATAGCCTGAAAGAACTTATTATTATCCAAAACTATCTATCATGCTTATAATGAGGTAAATATTTTTCTTGAAATATACAAAATGTTTACATACACAAAGAAGGTTTGAGAAAATGCCCCAAGATTGATCAATATATGAAATAAATTTTTTAATACTGAACTCATTCATATATGCTTAGAAATAAAGGCCTTTCTTCCTCGTTGTGAAGGAAATGCAGAAATCTTCCCCAAACAAATGATTCCGATACTTGCTTTAATTCTACCTTTGACCATAACTAGTCACATATGCCACATAATATATGTCCAAACTCCAGTTTTTTATTTTAAGGATAACTAGAGCATTTCTCACTACTGAAAAGAAAAGCTATCAATGAAAATGAAGTATTAAGGTATTTAATGTATCTTTAATATAACTAAGAAAAGATTTAGAATATTAGGATTTATTCAGCAAATGTTAGTTTGGAATAATAAAACTTAATTTCTTAAATGTTTGAACTTTAGTTTTTGCTTCTGTTATTACAGAATAGTACCTAACAAATCACTTTTCTATGGTAGTCTCTTAAATTGAGATGTGTTACTTTTTAACTAAAAAAATTCAATTCCATATAAGCTACATATAACTTTAGTGACTACAGGATATGACAATAAGCATCCAACCACTTCCAAATTTACACATATTCAGTAATAAATTTAAAATGGGCTTCTTGCAGAAATAGGGACTTTTTCCATGCCTTATCCTATCAAAGAAAGTGTTGACCTAAATCTATTTGGAAGCATTTTGGTACTTGAATTTGATATGCTCTTTGCATAATAAAGGGATTATGCTGCCCACTCCCTAGTGCCAGAAAAAGCAGTTTAGGATGTCTGTTCAGCGATGTGCTGTCAACACAAACCCAATTCCACACTCCTTAGAGGGAGTACTAGGTTCAGATGCTCACAAGGTACTACTGAATTCACAATGACAAAACAGCATCTAAATACTTTACATGAGCATATCAGATGTACTAGATCTTCTCAATCACTACCTGACATATTGTCAGGCTTTGAAAAGATTTCTTAAAGTTCTGAAAGTAAGCCAAGGATGTCATTTAGACAAAATATATATTCATTTAATGTAGTTTCACGTTGTCACAGGGTCACTTCAGATTCCTTTGGAATCTGAACTGTATGATTAGATTCAGAACATAATAGACTAGATCACTTTTAGATAACCTAATTCTAACTAAACGCTTTAAAACAGAGATATCAAATACATCTTTTTTAGGTTGCTTTAATGAAATACATATAAGTAGCAATGTGGCCAAAAAGTTGGAAACTAAGGTGAGAGATAACAATTGGAAGGTCAAATGCTAAAGTATTCACTATCTTGAAAGAAAATAATTGGAAAAGGCTAAAAGCATCAGTCCAGTGGTTCTTTGTCCACATTTCTCACCTTGTAAGTTTTCTGTGATCCATCAGTTTTGTTAGTGTTCCTGAGATACTGTGTATGTGCTGGAGAAAATATGTTATACAGCTTTTCTTGTAAATTTGGAAACCACCAAAAACCCTCTAGAGTTCAAAAAGCCCTTTACAGTATTATATATGTTTCTTTGTAATGAGTACAACTACTGAGATTTTTACAAAATGATATGGAACTACTACAGCTAATGAAATAAAATATATAATCTCTCCATCTACAAACTAATGTAGCTTCTAAAAGGCTTTAAAAATATAAGTTGCTCTATGTAGGCGATAAATCTAAATAAAGACAATTAGAAACATGAAGACAAATAATTTTGAGACTCGCTGCTAAGAAATTCTTCAGCAAATATCTCTAGAAAATAAAACCACATGGGTGATTTTAGAAATTTAAAATTTCTTCCTGTACCATATTAATTGTAAAGATACTATTCCAGTGGTTGAAATCTATTCATGACTCAGTTCTCTGGAGTAAGCCAAAAGGCCACAGTTATCATGCTAACATTAAGAAGTACAAAAAATGTCTGTGGCCAAACTGGACATGTCAACAGACTCACCTTGGGAGGCCTGGCTACTTGGTGTGTGTGATTAACTATACATGCCTGACTTACACACACAATTGGCAATAGTGCAAATTCCTGCAACCTGTTTAGACAGCAATTTGTCAATTTCTACCAAAATTAAAGCTGTAGTACCTCTTGACCCTGCTAGGACTTTAACATACAGAGATATCCATAAAAGTACCAAGGGACAGACAGAGAAGTCACAGCTACACTCACAGACATACTCTGTCACATGTGTAATAGCAAAACAAAGCTATTTTGTTACATACAAAACAGCCTAAGTGTCCATTAGTGCAAGACTGGTTAAATAAATCATGATCTATTCATACAGTGGAATATTAAGAAGCTGGTAAAAACATGAGGTAAATCTACAAGTGCCGATTTGAAATGTATTCTAAAATACATTTTGTGAGTAAATCAGAGTGGAAATCTGTGAGTTCATAACTTTGCAAATAAAACAAGATCTATTAGCATGTGTGGTTTTGTGTAAGCATTTTTTTTTAACCTGGAATATACATAAGAAACTGTTAACATGGTCTAACTGTCGAAAGAGATTTGTGATGAGGGTTTGGAGAGACCTTTTTAATAATGTCTCAACCTTTTAAAAGAGCCCCTTTCTCCTGCTGACAATCTGATGAAATCCAGTGGTGGACTCTGAGCACCCAACAGCCTTTATCCCTTAGACTATGCCATCAGGTAGTAGCTAGTGCTGCCTTCAGGTCCGAGAACTGCACAGGTAATATAAGTGCCCATCCTAGAGCCCCAGGCCACCCACCTGTCTTCAAAAGGTCACCTCCTCCACAGCGTTTCCTGAAGCTCCTACCCGCTGGAGAAGGAATTTGCCACTCCTGCCTCTGTTTTATTGGGCACATGTTCTGCAACGCTTTATGTGCAGATAATAGGTTTCTCTGTTTCACTCTGTTAGAGCAGAAGGCTTGTCAACCCCCAAAACTCTTAAATAGTTAAACAGCGACTACCAGATACAGTCATTCGGCTGTTTGGTTCTAAATAAAATCTACGGAAAGGTCCAAGTGAAACGGCACACATTCCAAATTGTCCTGATTTTAGGCAGCTGCCCAATCTTGTGCCAGATGATACAGGTACTTTTTGAGTAGGTTTCCCCGGACTACAGTAGCCAGTCCAGGAGCAAGAATTCGGTTGGACAAACAAGCAAAAAAAGAAAAAAAAAAATTGATAAAGCAGGCGCTGTGTAGGCGCGTCATTAGTGGGGTCTCCTCTTGGATTGTGAACACATCCCAAAGCTTGCAACCCCCCGGCCACCCCACGCTTTCTCCAAACCAAGTGCCCGCAAGGAAACCTCCAGCCCACCCCCGCCTGGACGTCGGAACCCCTCCCGACCCGCGAGCGCCTAGGGTACCTTAAGCGTTTCCTTGCAATCGTCGGTGTCGTCCTGCACATCCTCATAGACAACACCCTGGGACTCCTTCTTTTCTCCAGGGCGCCACATCTTCCTCAGGCTGCGCTTCATTGACCCCACCCCGGACGCCACCTGGTGCAGCTGCTCACCACGGGCGCGGGCACCTGAGGCGAGAGTGCGCTGTTAGCCAGCCAGGCGCTGGGTTCTGCGCGAGCTCGAGCTCTCCAGCGCTGCGAATCACAGGCAGCGAAAAAGTCCCTCCGCCGGAGCGCTGGAGAACCTCTGGAAGGAGTTCTGAGTACCGCGCTACTTTTGTAGTGCAGGAAGCAGGCGGGGCGCGGAGAGGAGGTAGAAACCCAGACCTCCTTCGCAAAGAGGGCGGCGGCGCCGCGTCTGCCTTGGACTCGCCTCTGCAGGGACAAAGTGACTCGCCCGTCCCGCTGTCCTGCAGCTGCAGCAGCGCGCTCCCAGAGTAAGCGTGTCAGGTCGGGGTGGATGCAGGGAATTTGTTACAATAAACACACTAAGAGCCCCCTTGCCCTGCCCCCAGCCGTGTATGTGAGTGTGTGTGGGTGGAGTGGGGGGGCGGTAAAGAGAGAGGAAGAGAGAATGACTGTGTACATTGGAAAGATTTTTAGTTTTCAGGAGTTTTTTCTAACTAAAATCGTATGGACCTGTCTTTCCCACCACGTGCACCTTCTTCTGGGGGCCTCTTTGATTTGGAAATAAAGTTTGTAACAAAACTTCTCGTTCCAAACATTTGGGAAAATAGCTAAATCCTAGCGCTGGTTTGAGGGACTAGATTAAGTCCCTGTGAATATCAGGTCTCGTTTCCTGTGGATAATAATATTGATCCCCCTCACGCTTTGGTGTTTAAAGGTGATTAATAAAAAGGTCAGGTTAAACGTAAGCCACTGCTGACTGGTGCAAGTTTGTTTGTCCCCAGCTTTGTATGAGAGACTTATATTTATAGGACTGCTCTTCATTAAGTGTCAATTGTGTAGAATAAAAGGTGTTCCCTCTCAATCGAAGAGGCTGGTTCTACTTTTATGTACAGAGAAGGGAGCCTCTGAAACTGTTGGCGGTAAGTTCAAGTTAACAAGGCTAGAAAGCAAGAAACCTTCTTTCTAAGGCTGATTATACCTTGCACAGGACAGAACGTAGCTTTGACAGTCTTTTGCTTTGACAGACTGTGCTTCCTGAAGGCCCTGGATTGTCGTATTCACCTGTTCATATCCAGCACTTAGCACAAGACCCCCGTGGATCCAGGACCTGGCATAGAGGTGCTTTCAGTAACGGTTTGTGGACTGTCTGACCTAGGGGCTATGGTGGGCTGAGTTTAGGGCCAGGCAGAGTGGACATGATGACGTTGAGGAACCATGAAAGGTCCCCCCAAAACTTCCAATGGATATGGCAGGTTGCCATCAATTCCACCCCTGGAGTGGAATTCCTTGGAAGGATTATATTGAACTTAACCACATCATGAGTCCATGAGTATAACTTGCTGGAGGATACAGGTGTTTGACTTCACCTTTGCACTCTTTTCCCACCAGCATCTGTTCAGGGTGTGTAAGACAAGAATAAGTTGCACAGCTTGCTATGATTTAGTTGAAGGAGGTAATGCATTTGGAGAAACCAATAAAGAAAAGAATCCAAGGGTTGGGTACAAAGAATAACTCATTGAGCCATTGCTGTCTACCTGACATTTTCCATATACCGGGTTAATGTTTTAAAATGGAAATGCCTCATAGGAATATTAAGACTTTATTTTTTATCATTGACTATTTTGATCGATAGCTTTTCTCACAACACTTAGCTGGAAAGGGTCACTAAAGCAAAAAGGGAATAAAGAGGATGTTCAAAGTGGTCATTTTGGAAGCTGGGGCAGTGAGCATGTCATGGTAGCAAGCATCAGATACCCTGTTGGCCCCGAGTGACAGGGGGCGAGGGGGGTTGCGGGGGGGCGGGGGGGGCGGGGCAGCGTGGCCCAGTTCAGGGAACTCCAGCAATGGACGGTTGAGGGGAATTCTGGGAGAAGATTGGCTCCAGGCCAACAGCACCCCTCCTTTGTAATATCCCCTGGGGTCAGCTGCCAGCACAGAATGATGCTTTCTGCATTCTTGCTTCTCTACCCTATTGACATTCCCCAAAGCAGGTATTCTTTTTAATTTGTCTTCTCTGTCTTTAACACTGAAAAATACAGATGGTTAATATTATAAATATGAGTATTTTCCTGCTTTCTGCTTATAAAAGCAAAGAGATTAAAAGATAGTTTAATTTTTAAAAAATATTACGAGGGTCTTGTTCATTTAAGGCATTTTTCAGGCAGTGTCTTCCTAAGACCTCTCAGGAATTCCCTTGACTATTTCTTCTTAATTGTTAAATTATTTCCTACCCATCAAAAATATATTTTTCATAGGCAGGCAGGGCAGCTTCCTCTAATTGCAAGATTAATTGCAAATCTTGATCTTAAAATGCAAAATGTAGACAGGAACAAGATGGTAGCTAGCTATTTACAATCAGGATCTTATTTCATTTGAAGTTTATTGATGAATAGCAATAATGTGCAAGCTTTTTATATCAATTATACTTTTAAAATGATAATTATTAGAGAAAAGAAACCTTGCTAGAAATTTTCTGAAGGGTAATTTTTATTATCAAATTACAATTTGACATCATACAGGACCTTATTCGAGAAAATGAAAAGTAATAATAATAAATAATTTTATTTAAATTATCAGGGAAAATATAGTTATATGCATATATTGTTCAATAACATTTTATGAAAAAAATCTAAATTACCAAAATTCTCCTTAATTATTTTGTTCCTTAAATTTAAAAATGTTTTGTTTATAAATTAATTATAAATATATTTATTTTTAAAGTCACTAATCCAGATATATTATTAATGAAAAGGGGCCCAATATACATACTAAGGAAAATAGCATCTTTTATGAAAAAAACCATAAAATGCACCCATGAAAAGTGCACAGTGTGATGATTTGTGTGTAAATGTATACAGTTATACAACTATCTACGTAATCCGGTTTTAGAATATCTCCATCAATTCAAAAAGTTTCCTTAGACCCAGATGTAGTAATTCCCTCCCCCACTCAGACCCCTAAGCAACCTTCAATCTGTCTTTGGAGCATAGTTTCTATAGTTTAGCCTTTTCTAGAAATTTCAGATACATGGAGTCATACACTATGTAATCTTTAGCATCTGGCTTCTTTTGCTTAGTATAATGCACTTGAGATTAACCCACATTGTACTATGTATCAGTAGTTTCTTCCTTTTTATTGCTCAATAGTATTCCATTGTATGGATATACCATATTTTCTTTACCCATTTACCAGTTGGTAGACATTTGAATTATTTCCAGTTTGGGTCTATTATAAATAATGCTGCTATGAACATTTTCATACAAATCTGTGGACATACATTTTTATTTCTCTTGTTTAAATAGATATCTAGTAGTGGACTTGCTGAGTAATGTGACAAGTATGTGTTTAGCTTTGTATGAAACTGCCAAATTGCCTTCCAAAGTGGATGTACCATTTTATATGGCCTCCAGCAGTGTATGAGGATTCTACTTACTCCATAGCCTCACAAAAGTTAGTATTGTCAATCGTTTTTATTATGGTCATTCTAGTGGTATATACCATTGAGTCTTTAATTTAGCATTTCCCTAATGGCTAATAATACTGTCCATATTATCATGTCTTATTAGTCGTTCATATATTTTCTTGATGAACTGTTTATTAAATTCTTTTGCCTCTTTTGAAATTGGGTTGTCTTCTTAATATTAAGTTGTAAGAGTTCTTTATTCTAAATATAACTCTTTAATCAGATAATTTGCAAAGTTTTTTTCAGAATCTGTTATTTCTCTTTATTTTCTTAATAGTGCCTTTTGAAAACAAAACTTAATTTTAATAAAAGTGTAATTTGTTAATTTCCTGTATTGTGTTTTGGGTGCCTTATATAGAAACTTTTGCCAGTGTAAAATTAAAAAGCTTCTCTTCAGTATTTTCTTCTACAAGTGTTAGCTCTTAACTAGATCAATTTTGAGTTAATTTTTGTTCAGGGTGTGGGATAGAGGTCTAAGTTCAATTTTATTGCATATGGATATACAACTGTTACTAGTTGTTAAAAAACTATACATCCCTCATAGAATTGCCTTCGAACCATTGTCAAAAATCAATTGACTACAAATATAAGAGTTTGTTTCTAGACCCCTATCTTCTTCCATTGATTAATATCTCTATATTTAAGCCAATATCACATGGTCTTGACTTATATATTCAGGTTCATAATCTCTTGTCAGATGGATAGTATGATGGTTAATGTTAGGTGTCAGCTTGGCTAGATGGAAGGATGCCTCGATGACTGATGAAGCATTGTTTCTGGGTATGCCTGTTGCATTTAGTCTATAGATAGATTTGGTGAGAAGGGCCATTTTAAAAATATTGAGTCTTCTGATCCATAAACATGGTGTATTTTCAATTTACATAGATCTGTCTTGATTCTCTCAGCAGTGCTTTGTAGTTCTCCATGTACAGTTCATGCATATTTTTGGTTAAATGTATTCCTAAGGATTTTATTAGTTTTAAACTGTTTTACATGAAATGATTTTTTAAATTTTACCATCAGATGATTTGTTGTTTACAGAAATACAATTGAATTTTCATAATGATCTGTTTTCTACAGTATTACTAACTTTGCTTATTAATTCTACTAGATTTGTAAGGGACTTTTTAGAATCTTAAACATACAAGACAATGCTAATAAAGACAGTTTGCTTCTTCCTTTTGCAAATGTATGCCTTTAATTTTTTTTCCACCTCAATCACTGATTAGAAGCTCTGGGACATTGTTGAATATAAGAGGAGAGAGTGGATATCCTTACCTTTTTCCCAATCTTAGGGGGAAAACAATATCTTTCAACATTAAATATTACATTAAAGTAGGATTTTCATAGATACCTACTATCAGGTTGAGGAAAATATTTTTATTCTTTGTTTTTATCAAGAGTAGGTGTTGAATTTTGTCTGATGCTGTCTCTACAACTATTGAGATGATCACGTGTTTTTCTCACTTATTTTATATTAATAGATATTCTAATATTAAACCAACCTTTTCATATGTTACTGGATTCAGGTTGCTAATATTTTGTCAAAGATTTCTGTGTTTAGGCTCAAGAAGAATATTTATCTGTAGTTGCCTTTTTTTGTGATATCTTTTTATAGTTTTGCTATCAGTAGTATAACAGTGACCTCCCTGAATAAGTTTTAAAATGTTGTTTTCTATTTTCTGAAGTAGTTTGTATAATATGGGTATTTTTTTTTAAAGGATTAATAGAATTCACCATTGCAGGCCTTTGGTAAGATACTTAATTACTAATTCAATTTTTATCTTTTATAGAGCTATTTTGATTTAATATTTTTGCTTGAGTAAATTTAGGCAATCTGTTGAGAAGTTTGTCCATTTAATCTAAGTTGCCTATGTATTTGTTGGCACAGAGTTGTTCATAGAATTCCTTTACAATCAATTTAGTCAATCAGTTTCTTGTAGGATGTGTAGTAATGCCCCTTCTTTCATTCTTGTTTTTTGTCATTTATGTAATCTCTCTTTCATAGCTAATAGTTTATCAGTTTCGTTGATTGGTTTTCAAAGAACCAACTTTTGATTGCATTGATTTTCTCTATTGTTTCTCTACTTTTGGTTTCATTTTTTTCTCTCTAACTTTTCTTTCTAATTATTTGGGTTCAATTTGCTCTTCTTCCTTTACCTTTTTGAGGTAGAACATTCAGTTGCTTATTTGGATCTTTCTTCTAATGTAATTATTTAAAGATACAAAATACTTGCTCAACTTTACAGTAGCTGCATCTCATAAATTTTGATTTGGCATGTTTTCAGTTCTGGTTTCTTCTTTGGCTCACAGATTACTTTTGGAACTGTGTTGCTTAATTTTCAAGTATGTGGGATTTTCCCAAATTTATTTCTGTTGTGGATATTCAATTCACTCCAATTATGATCAGAGAACATACTTTGTATTGTTTCAATCCATGTGAATTCAAATGTAGAATTGTTGAAACATTTTATGCCTAGCATATGGTCTATCTTGTAGACTGTTCTACATAGACTTGAAAATAATGTATATTCTGCTATCATTTGGTAAAGTTTCTGAGCAGGTATACTTGAGTGATAGTGTTGCTCAAGTTTTCTATATTCTTAGTGATTTTCTATTTATTATGTTATCAGTTACTGAGAGTATTAAAATATCAAATTATAATTGTTAAATTGTCTATTTCTTCTCACAATTCCGTCAGGATTTATACTCCATTGAGAGAGTGTCTCTGTTCTTAGATGTATGCATACTTATAATTATTGTCTTCCCACTTTTTATCATTATGAAATTTCCTTTATGGTCTTTAGTAATATTTCTTATTTTAAAGTCTATTTTATATGATATTGTCATGCCAGATCACTTATGCTTACCATTCACATGGCAGATCTTTTTCCATCCTGTTAATTTTAATCTATTTGTTTTTAAACTATTTCTTATAAATAGCATGTAGTTGAATCTTTCTCTTTTATACAGGTTGACAGTCTCTCCCTTTTAATTGCAATATTTACTCATTATATCAGACATTTAATATGATTATTGATATGGTACTGCCATTTTAATATTTGTTTGTTTGTATCATGTCTTTTTCTTTCACTCTTTTTTTCTCTACTGCCTTCTTTTGTATCCAACAATGGTCTTAACATGTCATTTTAATTCGTTGGTAGACTGTTTAGATGTTTTCAAGTTATTTTCATAGTATAGTGATTACAATGTTCATCTTTAACTTATTACAGTCTACTTTAGGTTAATACTTGTTTAATTCAGTAAACTATGGCAATGTTGCTCCAATGTATCACAATTTCCTCTCCCATTTTATGTTATTGTCATATGTAATACATTTGTACATCTATGCATGGTATATACTCTAAAATGATGTGTTATAATTCTTATTTTAAACAATTTCACATTTTTAAAAGAAATTAAAAGAAGAAAAGAGGATACACATACACATACACAGACTTTTATATTTGCCTACTTATTTACCATAGCTAGTGGTCTTCATTTATTCTTATAGATTTGAGTTACTGTCTGCTATTATTTTCTTTCAATATGAAGGATTTCTTTTAGAATATCTAATAAGGCAAGTCTGCTTGGAAAATAAAATAAGGAATACTTTTTGCTGGATATAGAAGTTTTGTTTGATAGGCATTTCTTTCCTCACTTTGAGTGTTATTACACTGCCTTCTGGCCTCCATTGTTTTCAGTGAGAAGTCAACAAATTATCTTATTTTTTTTCAATGAGATAAGTAGTTTTTCTTTTTCTGATTTCAAGATTTTTCTCTGTCTTTCAGCAACTTGACTATAAGGTATCCATGTGTTGACATCTTTGTGTTTAACTCTCTTAGTGTTCATGAACCTTCTTGACTTTGTAGATTAATACTTTTTTTTCAAATTTGAACAGTTTTCAGTCATAATTTCTTCAAATAATTTTTCTTCTCTGTCTCTTACTCTTTTCTTTTTGGGACTTCCATTATGTGTATGCTGGTAAATTTAATGTTGTCCATGTTTCCGTTCAATATTTTAAATTCTTTTTATCTCTGCTTTAGATTAATTTTTATTGATCTGTCTTCAGGTTTACTACTTCTTCATTGTTCCCTAATCTGCTATTGAGCCTACTAGTAAATTTTTCATTTATATTGTTGTCTTTTCAACTCTAGAATGCCCATTTGGTTCTTTTTGTTTTTAGTTTCTATTAAAATTTCCTTATTGTTTTATCATTGTCAACATATTTTCCTTTAATTCTTTGAAAATGTTTTCTTTATCATTCAACATCTTTATATTAGCTGATTTGAAATACTTAACTGCTAAATCTAATATCTATGCCCAAACAGAATTAGTTTCTGTTTGTTGCTTTTTCCTCTTTCTGAGTATGCGCTACACTGACTTGTTTCTTTGCTTGTCTTATAACATTTTGGTTTATAACTGGACATTTTAGATGAATATTTTAGCAACTCTAGGTTTTGATTAATTTTTAAAAATTTTTTCTGTAACTTTCTCAGACTTAAACTGTAGAATCTGTTTCCCACATGGTTTGTAGCTACTGCTGTTTCTGTTCAGATATTTTAAATTTAAATTTTAGTTTTTATTCTGAATTCTTGGAGTCATTATCTACATGAATGTGTATTTCTTAAGTAAAATAATCGCTTTTTTATTGTTATTCAGTGACTTGAAAGCTGGGTACTAGTTAGAAGAGCTGAACATATAGTCACAGAGATGAAAGTTGACAAATTTCTATAGATCAATGTATCTGCTTCTTATTCTTATAGTCATTTTAAATTTTATTTCAATCTGGAATTTCATTAGGCTACAGAACTGTTTAGGTTATAATCTATTTTAGTTTTAGAAGCACTCACCTATGATACCATTAAAATATGATATATTTTAGGGATCAGCATTTGACTGTATTTTTTATTTTTGTATAGTTATTGTCTACGTAGATTTTTCTGTCTTCTTGAGTCAAATTTATCAATTTTTAGTTTCCTTGAAAATAATCCATTTAATGAACATTTTTTAAAATTTATTAGGATTCGTAGTATCCTCATAAATTTCTAAATCTTCCCTATATCTGTGGTTCCCACTGTCTTGCTTCTAATGTTCATTTGTAATTTGTAAGTTTTTAAATTATTTCTTAGATATTTGATTTTTTAAAGAAATAGCTTTTGGTTTTAGCAATCATATTTTCTATTTTTTGTTTCTTATGAAATATTTTCTGCTTTTATCCTTTCTATTTAAATTATTTTACATGTGAAATTATTTTAGAATTGATTTTGAAGTTTTTCTAAAAAATTATCTTTGTTTTTGTCTGTTTTAAATTATTTTATACATGCACTTAAAGTGATTTTTATTTTTTTTTATTTTTTATTTTTTTTTTGAGACAGAGTTTAGCTCTGTCACCCAGACTGGAGTGCAGTGGCACAATCTTGGCTCACTGCAACCTCTGCCTCCCTGGTTCAAGCAATTCTCCTGCCTCAGCCTTCTGAGTAGCTGGGATTACAGGCGCCTGCCACTGCACCCAGCTAATTTTTGTATTTTTAGGAGAGACAGGGTTTCACTGTGTTGGCCGGGCTGGTCTCGAACTCCCAACCTCGTGATCTGCCTACCTCAGCCTCCCAAAGTGCTGGGATTACAAGCATGACCACCACGCCTGGCCAGTGATAAAATTTTATTTGAGACTCACTTTTGTTGTCTCATCAGTGTTGAAAAGGCATTGTTTTAAAAGTTATGTCTTACTAACTCTAACAGTTGAATTCTAATTTCCTTTTCAATGCAAATATTGAAAATGATGTTTTAAATTTTCAGTGGCTAGGAACTTTTTTAAACTAACTTTTTCTTGTTAGTTTGTTGTTTTATTGATAGTGCTCAGTTATCTTATATTGCCTACAGTTTTAAAAAATTTGTTGAGATTATATTGTCCAATATATGGCTGAAGTTCCATTTAAGTAGTATTTTTAATATGACATTTTATACAGATTCATTAGCTTAATGTTATCAATTGTTCTTCAAGTCTTCTACCTCATTATTTTTCATTTACTTGATATGCAAACATCTATGGTAAGAGATTCCACCACAGCTGAGTAATTGACAGTTTAGTCACGTATACAATCAGTTACTTAATTATATACTTATAAACTATGTTTTTAGTACAGAAATGTTCATAGCAATGGTGGTAAATTTATACCTTGATGAATTATAATCTAATCAATATGAAATATATATATTTATCTTCTTTAATTTTTTATACTTGAATTTCATTTATACTAGATATTAATACTGCCGTACCATCTTTCTCTTTGTTACTATTTTTCTTACATATTTTTTTATTTTCAACGTTTATCTGTACTTTTTTTTCGCTTTATATGTGTTGCATGCAAGCAACTTAGAGTTGGTTTTATTTTGTTTTTAACCTAATCTTGTTTTTAATTGGGAAGTTTATTTATATTTATTGTGATCATGGATACATTTGCATTTGTTCTTTTTATATAACTTTTAAAAATTTTCCTGTTTTCTTTTTTATTTTAATTCCTCTTCCTGGTTAGGTTCACCTTGTGCATTTTCTTTTAACCTTTACTGATTTGGGGAATGCACATTCTACTTTTTCTTTTTTTTTTTCTTTTTTTTTGAGATGGAGTCTTTCTGTGTCGCTCAGGCTGGAGTACAATGACTTGATCTCGGCTCACTGCAACCTCCGCCTCCTGGGTTCAAGCAATTCTCCTGCCTCAGCTTCCCAAGTAGCTGGATTGCAGGCATCCTCCACCATGCCTGGCTAATTTTTTTGTATTTTTAGTAGAGATGGGATTTCACCATGTTAGCCAGCATGGTCTCGATTTCCTGACCTCGTGATCCATCCGCCTCAGCCTCCCAAAGTGCTGGGATTACAGGCCTGAGCCACCACTCCAGGCCCTTGCGCATTCTACTTTTTCTTATGATTTTCCTTAATTTTAACAATCACACTTAAGCTTAAGATTTTTGTCAAACTCAAGAGTTAATGATTATCTATATCTTCCTCATTTAAAATATAATAAGCTTAGGTCTTCCTTGATCACTTCTCCCATCCATATTTATACATTCTGTATTTTTTTATAATTCTTTGTCTTGTATTCATATTAGTTTTTCTGTATTCTATACACACATAATTCTTCCAGACAGAGGTGGTGTGTTGGTACTAAAATTTCTAAGTTTTTGCATGTCCTTAACTGTAATGAAGCTGTCCTTATTTTGGCCTCCTATTGAATAATTGTTTAAATAAATACAAAATTCTTTCAAAGTCGTTTTATCTCAGAAATTGGAAGATTTTGATGTTACTTTTTAATATCAGTTTTGCAGATAAAGTGTCATATCAATCTGTTTCTAATTCATTTCTTTGTAAGTTATTTAATTTTCTCTCTAAAATCTTTTAGAATATTTATCTTCTTGGTGTTCTGAAATATCACCAGTATGCAACTCAATAAAGATCTTCTATTGTTTACCTTGTTCAGTACTGTAAAATAATTATCTGGAAATATCATTTCAATCTAGTAATTATGCTTCTTTGGCTTTGGGAAATTTTATTCCATTATATTAGTAGTATTATTTATTTCTGCATATCTCAGGCATCTTTTCATGGCAAGTGGTAGGAAAACACAACTAAAATGACTTGACGAAAAGATAAATTAATTGATCCCAGTATTAAAATGGCCTATGTTGGTACTTATTTAAGACACAACTTTATCCAGAGTCTCACTCTCATTAAAGCGGATTTTCTCTTTCTTTTAATTTTTTTTATAGGAAGAAATTTTACGACATGTTTGAAGACTCACCTCTCTATCTATGGCAGTCTCAGGCTGAAATCTGCCAAGTTTATGTCCAGTGGTATGATCACTGAATTTTCTACCAGCTCTATAAAATTCTATGTATATTACTGGCTGTAATTGGGTTATGGATTCAATTTCTTAGCTAGTCACCATAGCCAGAAAAACAATAATCTGATTATCCAGACCTAAGATTCATACCCTGTGTTGAAATCAGGCATGGAGCCAGCTGTACCCAAATTGAATTTGAGTAAACTCAAAATGGATTGAGAATGGTACAAGAATAGTTTCCATTTCCCTGAGAGAAACTGAAGTATGCCATTGGCAAAAAAAAGGAGGAATTGATGTTGAGTGTCTATTTCTAGCTGAACATATAGATGCTCCTATACTTTCCATTTTCTCTGTTTGATTTTTCTTAGTGCATATTAAAATTTCTTAACCCATTTTCCTTGCATCTTAAGCTTATCATTAACATTTTTTTCTTTGTCCTTTTATATTGTATTATGGGAATATTCTTTGAATTGATCTTTCAACCCACTGTTGTGTTTTTCAGTTATATGGATCTATCAAGTGTGTGTGTGTGTGTGTATACATATATATATATATATTTCATAAAGAAAGCTTTATTTCAAAGTCTCTAATTGAGTCTCTGTCAATGTAACATATTCTCACATTTTAAATTATATTTTATTCTAAAGCCCTGCTTTGCTTGTCCTGTTAACCTCTTTTTCTCATTATAATAATGTTAGTTCCTTCTAGTGTTCAATAATCTCTGCTCATTTTTGTGTTTTAGTATTTCTGTCCACTTGCCTCCTCTAGTCACTAAGATCAGTCTCTTATGACAGAGGCTGGCTGGGCCACTAGGAGGACAGTACTGTGTGCTTCAGCTCCTGTTCTGGGAACAGGAGCTCCTTGTCCTCCCTGGAGCATTGCTCTGCCTCAGGGCCCACTTGCCCACACTCTGCTTTAGCCTATGGGCAGACACTTTTGCTGCCTGTTGCTTAGTACAGATCAGAGAGGGGAGTGGTGCTTACTAGCCTAGCTCTCACCTTCGTTTCTCAATTAATAACTTGTCTGATGAATGCTTGAAGCTGTCTTTATATCTTGTGGCAACTGACTTTGTGTTCAAGGCTCCTCCTTCACTCTTCCCATCACAGCATTCTTTTGCTTATGTTTAGTTCATGTTTTGCTTCACTTTAACAACTTTGTGTATTCAATCCTGTCTACTGTCTATCTTTCCAGGATCCTGTAACATTTCTAGTCTGTTGGTGGCATTCTTTTTTCCATGCTGTTTTGGATTTACTTTTTCTTTGAATTTTTTTTTTTTTTTTTTTTTTTTTGCTGTTTTATAGGATTTCAGATGGGAAGGAAGGTAGATATGTGTGTATAGACAACAATCTCAATCCAAGTGCTTTCTTTTAGTTTCTGTGTAATTAAAAATTCTGTTCTGTTTCTTCCAAATCATATGGAAAGGAGAAAATAACTTTATGCCTGTCTTGAAATACTGGAATGACAGAAAAGTATTGAGTCAGGGAGGAAGGAAGGAACTAATGTTCATTGAGAGTCTACTACTTATCAAGCCATGTCTTTAGTTTGCTGACAACTGAGTTCCAGATGGAAAATTTTGTTTAATATGGATAAGTAATGAGAAAAATTACAAACCTCCACCCACACACCACTTTGACATCTATGAAATGCTCTTTTCTACTGGTAATCAGAGAAACTTAATGTACTTTGTTACAAAGAAACCTAAGCATATCTTACTCTTTCTACTCCCCAGAAGACAAACTAATTTACACAGGTTATCCAAAGCAGCACCATTCCCAGGGCTCTTGGCAACCATGGTCTAGAGTAACTATGAAAGCAATCAATAAAAAGCCAAATCTGATAAGATTATTTAAAATGTGAGATATAAAAAAGCTAATTAAGCTGGCCTCCAGACAAGGGAAATCTTGCTAAGAGTCATTTGTTTTACAGCAAATCGTATTTCAAATTTTAGAATAAAATAAGATATATGCATGTATCTTATTTATATTAAATTCTTGTGAGTGTGCACATATTTTATTAACTTAATCAGATGATGAACTTAATCTTTCTGCTGTGAATTTTTAATTCTAACTATTTAACCTGAAGCAGTTGCCAAAATTTGAAATACGTTTCCGTGATATCTGCCAGTGAATGAGAGATATAGTAGATTTCTTCAAGTACAAGTAATACTTTGTAAGATTTGGAAGTACATTTTAAGGTACTTATTAATTATAAGAATCTTCTATGATGCAACTCTGTGCACTTAATTTATACCCAGATCATTTCACACCAGAATCCACACCAGTAAGACCACAAAAAAAAGCTCTTGTCTCATGAAGAATCTTTGCTATTTATTTTAATAATTTTATCATATTTGGAACTTTTAGAAAACTGAGCTACTTTATTATATAAAAATATTTCATTGTGTTTATCTTAAGTATCTAACACAATATCTTTAGTTCAAAGTTTGTCTTCAGTCTATAAAGACATTCAAACTTGTTTGACTGTTTCAAAAATATACTAATTTATCCCAGTCTAGAGGAAACCTTTTTAGGATTCTAAGACATAAGCTTCTCAATGAATTCTAGACAACCATAGCTCAAAAAATTCAAACAAAATTAGATGTATAAAAGTTTTTACCTCATCTAGTTCATGGTGGTAACTATGTCAGATTGAAACAAAATAACATTAAGTAAAAAATGAGAACTTTTTTTTTACAGTTAAAATCCAAACTGGCATTCAGATGTATATGTTAGTGTAATATTTATACTTATTTTATATATCAGAAACCTGTACTCATCTTGTGAAATACATGCTTTATCCTTTAAAAATTGGAAAGTTACAAGATATTGAAGAAAAGGTATGCTTACCTTTCTTCATAAAAATTGACATCCTGTTTCTGATGTTACACAGGCATAAATAATCAAGTGGAGAAGTGTTCCTTTCCTCACACAGGCAATAGGTTGCACCCACTTTTATAGTCTCATATAATTATGTAAGGGGTGGTTCATTCTAAGAGTCAATATTATGCCTTTTTATTAGACTATATGGTGGGTGATCACTATGTATTCATAATTTGAACTTTGAAATTTGATTACTGTCTACTAGAAACAAATCACTTAATTTAATTATTGCTTATAAGTTTGTTTCACCTACCATAGCTCCTTTGTAATGCAAAACCACAAACCAAAGTCCAGTAGTTTCCCCTTATCCATGGGAGATACTTTCCAAGACCCCCCAGTGGATGCCTGAAACTGAGATAGTACTAAACGCTACGTATACTATCTTTTTCTTACAAATATGTACATATGATAAAATTTAATTTGCGAATTAGACACAGCAAGAAATTAACAACAAAAATAATAAAATGGAACAATTATCAACACATAGTATAAGAAAATTTGTGTGAATGTGTTCTTTCTTAAAATATTTTATTCATTGTACTCGCCTATGCTTGGGCTGCAGTTGACCACAGTAATTGAAACTGCAGAAAGTGAAATCTCAGAAAAAGGATGACTACTGTAGTTAACAGTAGTAGTCATAGAAGAATTACATAGCCTTGGTGGAAAACTAATTGCCGTCCTCCTACTGAATAAAAGACAGATTATCAAGAAAAGTAAATGAAGAATTGCAGCATTGTCATTTACTCCTTAAAATCTGTTATGCACCAGTAAATTGAAGACAAAACTGAACTATCCAAGAGAACGTATCAAAATAAAATATGGCAAATTCCCATACCATCAGTATGTATCTGTGTCTTCTAGAGATATGACTCAGGGAAGCATAAACTTCTTAAGAAAGTAGTTAACAAATTATCTTGTGAAAACTATAATGTTTTATTAAATCAAGCTAACTTTAGACATCAGATATGACAACTGGATTGAAAATGCCTCATCTGATGCATTCTCTGTTTTCTGTCCCTAGAGCATTTTTATTCACTCTCAATTATTAATTCAGAAACATTTATTAAGTAGTAAGTATATATGACGTGGTATATTAGAATTTCCCAAGAAACTACCAGGTTAATAAGAAAGAAAAGTAGGTATTTGCAGCAGAATGTGCAGAGTGTAATATGTACACTAACTGTGGCAATAATGGTTGGTATCTCAAATATGCAAAGTCCTAAACAGTATTCTTAATCAGCCAGAGACTTTTTTCAACTGGTGGTTCAGAGACCAAGCATTCTACCATAGAGTACGTCTTTCATCTTCAATTCATGGTTTTCTATGTTGTCATGTTCACTTGTATTGAACCATGAAAGGGAAAGAGCATAGAGCAGTTCTAGGGACATTGTTTTGGATCAGGTCTGTTGTGGCCATGTAGCTACAATAATTGCAAGGGAGGTTGGAAAGTGTAGTTCCTAGGAGGAAGAGGAAACACATTTGTCAATAGTCCTTTTCCAGGTGCTGTGGGACCACAGCTATGGATGAGGGTTGGTCAGGGAAGGTTCTCTGAAGAAAGGGATGTCCATATTGTATTGATTTTGGTGAGTTAGAACTAACCAGGATAATATTGGATTAGCAAAGAAAAACGAATGCGAGCAAGATCATCGTAGATGGAAGAGCATGTGCAGATCACGGACAGAAAAGAGGATGGTGAAATGAAGAAATTGCAACATGGGTTCTCATGAAGGAATGGAAAGAGAGGAGAGCAAGAAGGACTATGGATGCTTTTGTAATGGGGATGTCCACCTTGTAAGGTTTAAGACTCCAATTTTTTTTTTTTTTTTTTTTTTTTTTTAAGATCACCCGATTAGCATTGTAGGTGGTGAAGTAAGCAGGCCAAGAGTAAGGTCAGTAAAATCAGTAAGGATGACGTCACGGTCATAAACTCAGAAAGGTTGAAGTCTTGAACTGTGGCAGTTGAGATTAAGAGTCGGAAGGATTTATTAGACCTCTAGGACATAGACACTACTGAACTTGGAGGACAACTTGAGGGTGAGATGAGTGAAAGTAGGGTCTAATGTGACTTCAAGATTTTTGACTTCCTGGGAAGAGCAGAGGGACAAAAAAATGGGGTATGTTCAGAGGCAGGAAGAGAAAAAGGCTCTGTCATCAAGAAAGCCATGAGTAAACAGTTTTAAAATGGTAGAAAAATATAACTGCAAAAGTTGCAAAAAGGTGAAGAAAATGAGGACCAAAAGGTCTTTTTTCAGTGTGGGAATTATAATCTCACTGGTGACTTGCTAAATTCAACTTGAGAATTTAAATTGATTGATTAACAGTAAGCACTTCGACAACATTGGAAATGATAAAGCACCACAGTCATGCCAGAAATTTGTTATAAGTAATACAACAGCTTACCCTAGTGTTTAAGTGATTTAGTTATAGAGGCAAAAGGATTTTAATATTAAATATTAATATTTAATATTTATCACAGTGATATTGGGCAAAGTTTAAAATGAATATGATTATGCTTTGAATATACAAAAATGGTCTTTAGTACAGAACTATTGGAATTCTAACTTTGATATTTATTCATGTGAAAGCTTTAATCTCTGTGTAAATTCTTTGGGAACCTTGATGATGATAATGCATACGATTATTATTACTCAAAAGTCATACCGAGTATTGAAATTTGCAATAATGAATTTAAAATTTCAATATTAAAATGATAGAAAATTACACTATAAGCAAGAGTAATGACTTGTGGAACTCATGACAACAACATTTCAAAGTAGGATCAGTAAGGGTATTTTGAAGCCCGCTTATGTGATAATATAATTGAGTTATTATTTAGTAGCCAAAGCTAAACATTTTAATAGCAGACATTTCATATGCAGTAAAAAAATCTCTGAGTGATAAAGAACAGCTTATAGACAATTAGCAAAACTGGACTTAGTAGAATAGAAAATCGAGGTTGTATTAAGAAAATCTCTCAAAAATTAAAAGGTAATACTGAGTTGTCTGTGACAAATCTCAAAGAACAAAAAGTAATAGAGAAATAATGTATTGTATATTTAGTTATAGAATCTTTGATCTATTAAAAACTAAAATAATGTGCCTCTTATATTCTATTAGAAGTCAAAAGCTTCTAATGACCTGCA
This sequence comes from Papio anubis, assembly GCF_008728515.1. Taxonomy (NCBI): domain Eukaryota; kingdom Metazoa; phylum Chordata; class Mammalia; order Primates; family Cercopithecidae; genus Papio; species Papio anubis. The sequence continues at coordinate 67,738,157 of NC_044983.1, forward strand.
TCTTTACTAAAATTACAATATGGTGGATTATTATGAAAACCAGTAGTAATCTGTCTTTTGTTTGGTTGTTTTGGTTTTATTTTTCTGCTGGCTCACCAGGCATGAGATAAATACAATGCTCCCATGTTATAAAATAAGACAAAACATAGACCAATACAGAGAACACTACAAAAATTGATCTATTTCCCCAATATGAAATCGGCAAACCATACCCAAATTACCTGGCTATCCACAGAAGACTCCACCAATGCTCTGCTAAATCAGACTTTTACAGGCCAGGAGAACAAGGGTCGTGCAATGATGTAACATTTGCAATAAGACGAAGTTTTAGCTCCCAACCTGCCACCCGAAAGTTTTATAACCTTAGGTTGGTCATTTTATTTCTCTGAATTTCGGATCCCTTATGCACAAAATGGAAATAATAAACTCACCTTTATTAGAGTTATGTTAGAAACAAAGTAGACAATGTATCAGAAAATCTCGTTATACTATAAAGTACTATATAGCATAATCATCTGGGGTTTACAAGTGGCATTACATAATGCTTATTTATTATTCTGATGATCCTTTTTCAATAATACAAGAAAGCATTAGGAGCACAATACACGACAGACCATTAATGAACCTTTCAGGTAGAGAAACAATATATCTTGAACTTTTCTAAAGCCAAACATGATTTATTATTGTGGTCTTAGGAATAAGATAAATCTTTGGGGAAATGGGTATAGAGTAACTTTTTAATTGAGTTGCTGTAATAACAGGACAACTAATGCAGCTTATGCTTTCTCAGAACTCTACATCACCAAGATATTTACAGGAATTGGCAGACATTGTTCACATTTATTGAATGACCACAATAACCTATTTTATATGTATTACTTCATTTAGATACTTAACATTTGTTATCCCATTGAATTCTTACAGCAACTTATGAAGCTGCTCTTATATTTTTCCCATTTTACAGATGAGGAAGCTAAGGCATAAAGTGGTGAACTGACTTGCCCAAAAGATCCTTAGAAACAGAGATTCCATAAACGTCTTTGGTTGCCAGTTCTAACGTTAATAATCTCCAGGCATCAATCTCCAGGCCTCCCCTCCTTTCATTACTCTACTCACGTAATTATTATTTTCATCTGTAAACATTGAGCCTTCATAGTCTGATTCATCCTGACTATGCTTAATAAATACGTCCACAAAAACTGCCTGCCCGAAAGGAAATACTTCCAGATAAATTTCCTGTGTTGTGGTTAAAGAAAATGAAACAAATTACGATCACTTGCTTGTTCATTAAGGTAAATGTATCCAAATTAGAGTTAATATTGAATGAACTATTCATTGCCCCCATTGAGATATTCCAAGCACAGACCCCAGGTAAATAACCAGTTAATCTATAATAAAGACCAAATTGAGAGCCAGTGTGAGCACAGCTGCCCCATTCCCTTACAAATCTCTTCATTTTTGTTGAAAACATCAAAGGCAATATCTGTTTTCTTTTATATCTAATAAATTTAAAATAAGTCTCAGTGTATACATTGAAATAAAATATTAGAATGACCATATTGCCAAACATTAATCTCTTATTTTATTCAATTAAGATTTGCTGAAGACCCTCTGGGCTAGTTGATGGAAGTCTACAAAAGACTGGTTTCAGTCTTTTTAGACATAGTTTCTGGCCTGAAAACTTTCTCCTAGAGAGAAAAACACTTAGGTGTGCTTACAAGAGTCAAGAAATGGTGGCAAAGGCATTTTAGGGAGAAGAAACTGTGTGGATAAAGGTTTTGTACCCTGAAAGAGTCATAGTTTTTCAGTACTCCTGGTGCATGAACCCTACAGGGGACAGACTGCATAGCAAAGTAGAAGTGAGATTGTTAAAGGTTTTATCTTCATCTCGCAGTTTGTATGGGACCCCAAAATATGTGGAGCAAGATTAAATTTGCTTCTCAGAAAAGTCAGTCTGATGCTTGTCTGAGGAATAAATTGGAAGGCACAAAAACAGTTAGAGGTCCTAACAGGCAGGAGATCACAAGGGCGTGACTGAGGGCACTAAATGGGAATGGTGAGACCTGGTAGTTGCAGAAGCTTTATGGGAGGCAGAGGCATCATGAATTTTAAGGAATTTGATGTGGGTGAGTGAAGGAGGATTTCTCATTTCTGAGATTATTCTGTTTCTGGGCAGTGGGGTCTCATTTATCTGAGGATCAAGAGAGGTCCGAGTTCAAGGTACAGTTGAGGCTACCAGAGCAAATGAAATCAACCAAAAAGAATCAGTAGAGCAAAGATAGCAAGCCAGATGAGTATCAGAAATGAGTGGGTCTAACTCTCTAATAGATCTAAGAAAAAAAAATTTAAGAAATAGATGTAGACAGGTAGGGAAGGAAAAATTACTGTGCAAGCCACTGACAGTGGGGAAACTAGTGAACCCATGTACTTTTCAAAGTCCATCTACTCGAAGTGTGGTCCACAGATCTTCCACTGTGACATCACCTGAGAACTTCTTAGAAAGGCAGAATCTCAGGCCCAGCCCCAGAGCTAATTAATCTGAATATTCATTTTAACAAGATTCCCTGTCAATTACCACCTCTGAGAAAGCACTGGCTTTAAGGATGCAATTGTTTTCCTGCTCTAGGTCATTGTTTTGATGTGCAAATATGGACCTGGTATTGTCAAATCTGCTTTTTCATGAGGCAATACCCCGATTTTAGAACTTAGCAGTTAAGTGGTCAGGGTCCCAGAAGGGAGCAGAATTACCCCAGATGAATCAAATGTAGAGACTTAAATAAAGGACTTCTTGCAGGGGCTGGTTAGGACAAGCATGGGATGGTGAGATGTCCAGTGATAAGCAGCAGTGCAGTGGGAAGCATTACCGCCTTCTAGGGCTGAAGGAAAAGGAGAAGAAAGTGAGTTATCAGAGCCCACTGAGAGCTGGCAAGCTACAGAAAGGGCTGCTTAAGGCTGTTGCCCGGAGACACAGCACAGAAAGGAGCAAGCAGGAAAACATCCTCTGAATTCTCTCTTGCAATTCTTCAGTTTTCTACTGATGTCTTAAGTTGGCCAAACCCATCTGGCAGCCACTTATAAGGTAGCTCACTGGAGTCACCTCCCAGAACAAGTGGGCAAGGCAAAAACAGATTAAAAACAAACAAACAAAAAAAGTAGAAATACTGTGCAAGCCAAACAAAAAGTACTATGTAAGCCAAACCAAAAGTCCTGTGGTTCTCGGACCAAACCGAAGGTAGGGCTGCTTATTCTCTGGGCCCAATAATGAGATGCAGATGAACTGGCAAAGAAGAGTTTATTTCTGTAACTGGATACAGGGAGAAGGCTGGGAAAATGTCTCCAGAACAACTCAAAATTACAAAGTTTTCCAGAGCTTATATATCTTCTAAGCTATATATCTACGTGTATGTATACCTGCATCTAAAGACATAAGTCATTAACCTCTTGTAATGTATAATTAAGTCAAAGTTTTGAAGACCTTGCTCTGGAACCTTAGTAAATTTAAATAATCTAGGTGGGTCCAGGTACTGGGGTGATTACCCTTATCTTATCTCCTGCTAGATCATGGAGGTTTGGGGACTTCCTTCAGACTGCCAGTTAACTTGTTTGTGGAGGCCTGGGGGGTTTCTTCAGATCCCCAGTAAAACTTGATGAGTCATAAATGGGTCCTGTTAAGAATTCCTTCATTATCTTGTCATGCTTCAAGGCCCAGGAAAGGCCTGGGCAAAACTCTTGGTGAGCTTTTGTTACACTCCAGTCTTTGTATAAGGGCATTGGCTCTTTCAGCTTTTAATATTTAACTTAACAACTTGGTCAGTGCTGAAACAGCTGTCATGGAGGCCTGCCTGCTCAGCTGTTAGTGAGACCTGGCCTGCCACAATCCCTACTGTCAATTTGCACATGTTTTCTATCATGCTAGTATATTTATTAATTATGAGAATTGTAGGCAGATGGGGTGTCATAATCTTTCTGGCTACTTCCTGATGAGAGGGGGTCATTGTTATGGTGCACCGATCTCAGCGTTGGAGTGGAAGAGGTCGATTTGTTCCTGGTAGTACTCTCTCTTTGAGGGGGCTTAGAGGCAGCACCTGCTGAAACATGATAGTATGAGCTCGAGAGATGTTTTAGAGCAATATGCAACAGCGATGCTTTCCACAACATAACATTATGCCCATGCCTACAAGGGTGACCAGGACTGCAAGGATTTTCTGCCACCAGGAAGGCCTTCCACTAAACCATGATGCAATCCTGTCATTAAGTGATAACCCAGGACTACAGATTGCCTGAATCTGTTGGTGCATATACTTTAAGGCCAGAAAAATATTCCCAGAATTGTCAGGTACATACATGCAAAATTCAGTTTTGGTGAGGGTGCAGGTTCCCCCTTGGGCTGCTGTTATAATGTCTCGGGCCATTCCATTTTGCAAGATAGCTTTCTGCATATGGTACATTTCAGCATTCGTAAGGGAAATACTTCGGAGACTGTCGTTCAAGGCTCACTGCATGGAATTAGCTAGTGCCTCTATGTGCCATATGACAGTTTCTAAGCCTATTGAGGGCATAAAGATTGAGGTCAGATGATTGTACCAGTGAAAACTGACCTGGTCCATCTGTTAAGCATATGTAAGAGATTAGCTGGGTTTTGGATGGTTTTTATCCAGTGTCCCTGCGCCAATTAGGAGACCTAGAGTGTAGCACCCCAACAAGCCCGAGGGCAGTCATGGCCATAAATTGGTGCCACAAAGACATTGGGTTCTGTTAGGGGGATACCAATTTTGGCCAGGTTGTTGGGACCACTCGGTGACAAACAAATCTCTTTGTTGTAGCGCTATAGTATGTTGGCCTTGTTCATGAGGAATGTGTGGAATCCATCCCACAACTCCAGTTAGTCCAGTGGTCAAGGGAGTGGTTCCATTGTTTCCAACATAAGGCAGGTACTTGGCTTAAATGTCCAGTGGAGGCAGTTAGCCAAATAAATCTGTCCCCAATTTGAATAAAGCCATTTTTATACTGGACATTTTGTGGTATCATAGTCTGGACATACACCTTCAGATTCAGCAAGGGAGTAGCTAAAGCTATTACATCATCCCTTGTTTTGTTTACAGAGAATGGCTTTTTTTTGCCCTGGACCTTCTAAAGTTTTGTTTATGGGCCACTCTTAGACATTTGCCATGGTTACTCCTGTCATTTGTGACCCAGTCCAAGATTTTAGATTTCCCAGAAAAGTTTGCAGGTAAATCCAGTCCTTCCCCTGGAGGTATCCCCAGCAAGGCAACCCCATGGTGCTAGAAAGGAGTAATAGGCCACCGACCCAGCAGGAGCTTCTTTGCAGGTTCTCTGCATGGTCCTGTGCCAATTGTAAGAAAAGATTAGAGGTGAGAGCAGAAACAATGAGAGGCATAGCGAGGAGCATTATGAGAAAGTCTTATGAAAGTCTTATCGTTTTCCAAATAGAAACTTCAGGTCTTCTCGGGGGTCGGCCTCCCATCTGTCAGTCGGAGACTCCTCTGCCACAGGGCTCTTGGCTGGCAGGAATCTTTTCACTCACATGTGGTGGACCCAAGGCTTGATATCTGCCAGTTTCAGTGCTTCGCCCGTGGTCAGGAGCATGTCATAGGGCTTTCTCCATTTCTCCTGTAGTTGTTGGGCAGGACCAGCTTCCCTCCATTCCTTCAGCAGCACTTGATTGCCAGGTAGGAATGGGTGACGGGCTTTTGCAGAATTCACAGTGTCCCTGTTAGAAGCAAACTTATGCAAAACGTTAAGAGTTTGTCTTAAGTGAGCAACATAATCCTTAATAGCCAACTCCCTATCTAGGGGCACTTTGGTGACCTGAGATGGGTTAGCTGCAAAGGGTCTCTCAAAAACAATTTCATAAGGACTTATTTTAATCCTGTTTCTGGGGGCCTTCTCTTACCCAGAGCAATTTAATAGTAAGTATCTGAATCTATTTCAGCTGAGTCTGTTGACACAACTTGGCAATGATTGTTTTTAAGGTGCGGTTCATTCTCTCAATTTGTCCAGAAGATTGAGGTTTCCACGCTAAGTGCAGTTTGCATTTTATTTCCAAAGCTTTGTTTACTTGTCATCTCAGAGATGAATGAAGGCCCATTATCACTATGAACTACATCATGGAGCCTATATTGTGGTATGATTCCTTCAGCAAAACTTTAACTACTTTAGTTGCTCATTCAGTGTGACATGGGTATGCCTCCACCCAGCCAGAGAAAGTGTCCACTAGAACTAGAAGGCATTTGTACCCCCCAGGGGCTGGTGGCATCTGTGTAAAGTCTATTTGCCAGTGCCTCCCTCCTTCTTGCTGCCCAGCAGGTGCCTCCCTCCCTCTTGCTGCCCGGGCTGCCCTAGATTATCATTATTAGGCTCATTCCAGGTGCACAGGTGACAATGCTGAATTATATTCTCTAAGTGGGCCTTTAGTCCTTTCCCTTTCAAATAATTTTGTATAAAGGCCAGTGAAGCATCTCTTGCCAAACTCATGCTATCATGAATGTACTTTAACAGAGGGCAGATGCGATGCGCTAGTGCCCAGACTAGGCCTGCGTTGTTTACTCTCCACCCTTCCTTATTTAATTTGAACACCTTATCTTCTGTGGCTTTCTCATCTTCAGAAGTGTACCAGGGCTTGAAGGTCATTAAATCTATTTGGGGAATTAAGGGCACCTGGATTTCAATGCTGGCACTGGCTAAATGCCTGGTGGTGTGGTCTGGGAAAGCATCATCCCTTGACACTTCGGAATTACTGTGTTAATGGTCAGGGCAATGCATTACAGCTATTTCCTGTGGGGCCTTTATCTCCTCTAGCAATTCTAATACTTGCTTAGCATATTTAACATCAGTGTTATCCTCCCTTAGCAGCCCTCTTTCCCTCCATATAGTTGTGTACTTGGAGTCAGTGTGTATGTCGACATTCTTACCTTGGAATAGTTACAAGGCTCTCATGAGGGCGATTAACTCAGCCTTCTGTGCTGAGGTCCCTACCGACAAAGTTCTTGCCTCTATTACCTCTGAGGAGGTCACCAGAGCATAGTTGGCATTTCTCTTCCCATCAGTGACCAGGCTACTCCCGTGTACAAACAAAGTTCTATCTGTGCATGGGAGGGCTACATCCTTTAGGTCCAGGTAGCTGGAAAACACTAGGTCTATGACCTCTGGACAGTTATGCAGGACTTCCTCCAGCTCGCTGGTGGGAGGTAACAGTGTAGCAAGGTTTACAGTTCCAGTGCTTTGCAGCTTTACTGTGGGTCATTTAAAAGTATGGCTTGATATCTACCCAATCGGCCTGCTGTCAGCCAGTAACCTCTTTTATTCTCCAGTAACAGTAACACTGGGTAGGGCACATATATTGTGACAGGCTGCCCAAGGTTAGTTTTTCAGCTTCCTTGAGTAGCAGGCAAGTGGCAGTCACTGCTCTAAGATAAAAGGACTTTGAAAAGTATTCTGTGGGTTGTAATACTTCACCCAACCTTTGCACTGGGACTCCAAGCACTAAACCCAATCTCTCAAGCACATAAAGCTGGAAGGGATTATGAAGATTTGGAAGCCCTAAGGCAGTGGGGGAGGTAACTTAAACTTCAGTTGCTCAAACAAATATTGGTGCCTTGCTTCCCAGTCAGAAGGATCATGGTTGGCTCCTTTTAACAGTTCATATAAAGGTTTTACCGTTAGTCCATAATTAGGAATCCAAATCTGGCAAAATCTGGCCATACCTAGGAAGCCGCTCAGCTGCTTTCTGGTGGTGGGCGTGGCAGTGGAAGCAATTGCATTCTGCCTTTCCACAGTCAGGGCTCTGGTTGCTATCTGTAGGAGAAATCCTAAATATTCCAGAGTTTGCTTGCATACTTGGGCCTTTCTGCTTGAGACCTTGTACCCACAAGCTGCCAGATAGTTTAAAGTTTTAATAGGGTTATCTTGGCACTGTTGTTCAGAAGGGCTAGAAATTAACAAGTCATCCACATATTGCAACAATACTTCATTTTCCAATTGTAGAGTTCTTAAATCATAAGCAAAAGCCCCTCCAAATATATTTGGGGTGTTCTTAAACACTTGAGGGAGTACAGTCCAGCAATACTGAAATGGAGCAGCGGTCTCAGGGTCTGTCTACTCAAAAACAAACAATTGCTGGCTGTCTACATCCATTGATATGCAAAAGAGGTCATCTTTCAAGTCTAGCACTGTAAACCATTCGTGATTCCCAGGCAATCAGATAAACATGGTGTATGGGTTAGCCACAGTGGGGTGAATGTCTTCCACAGTATCATTAATTGCCCTTAGGTTTTGCACAAATCTGTACTCATGTGAGTGAGGCTTCTTTGCTCAGGCAAGATAGGAGTATTGTAAGATGATTGGCAAGGCCTTATTAGGCCATACCATAGGAACCGGACTCAGACTAGCTGGATGGCTTCCCAGGCTTTTCTCTTTGAGGGGTATTTTTTTTTTCCCCAGATAGGTTAGGCCCCTTCCTTCAGTTTGATTTTTACCAGACTCATATAAATTGCCCTTCTGGGTTGGTCTGATGCCCAGACCTCTGGTTTTATCTTGTCGACGACTTCCTGAGGGACCATCTCTACCTTAGGGCAGGGGATCTCAGCACTTGCCAGAAGTGCTTGTAGCTGCAGTCTGTGTTCTGGAGGTACTTGGAGACACATCTGACATTTCTCAGGGTTAAAGATGATTTGATCTTATAACTCGCATAGCAGATCTCTGCCAAGTAAAGGAATCAGGCAGTCTAGCACATAAAGGAATTGGTGAGTTATTCGATCATTATCCACTTTACATGAGAGGGGGCACAGAAACTGCTCAGATCTTGGTTTCCTGCTAACACCAACTATGTTCACAGATGTGTCAGAAAGTTCAGTGATTGGTGTATTAACTACCAAATAACTAGCAATGGTGTTGATTAAGAAGTCCTATTTTTGTTTCCTGACCGTTAACTCTAACCAAAGCTCCTGTGGGGAAATTTTGATGTCAGATAGATTTGGAGCTGCTGGGAGTTTCCAGCATCCTCAGTCTTCCTCTGATTCATTCCTGGGCTTAATTGCCATCATTGGCGTGGGGTCATTTTGGCTTAAATTTGGCTAATCCTTTTTCCAGTGCCCCATTTCTCAGCAATATGTGCACTGCTCCTTTTTTATTTTCCCTTTTCACTTTGCAGGTCCCTTCCCTCTTGGGGTTTTCCCTGCTGCTGCCATGAGTATTGCTGCCTGCCACAGCACTTTAGTTTCCTTTACCACCCTACTGTGGTAAATTTTGTATGTGATATCTGTCAGTTGAGAGGCATTCATCCCAATAGCCCCTTCTATTTTCTGCAGCTTCTTCCCAATGTCAGGGGCACTTTGCCCTATAAAAGTTAGGTTTGCCATCCTAACATTTTCAGAGACCTGTGGGTCTATATCTAGATGCTTCCTGTAGGTCTGACAAATATGCTTCATAAACTCAGATGGATCCTAATTAAGCCTTTGTTGGAGCTCTTGTACTTTGTTTAAGCTTTTAGGTTTGGGTACCCCTGACTTAATGCTCTTGAAGATGTACCTCCTGTAATGCTCCAGGCAGGCATTCTGCCTCCATTAGCCTCACTTGGGTCCCAGTTACGGTTAGTATGGGGTATTGCCCTGTCAGCGTCTGGGGTATTGTCTGGGTTTTCATTATGAAGGTGTTCTGCCTCTTCCTTTGCCTTATCCAATACTAGCCTCCTCTCATCTGCAGAGAGCATAATGTTTAGGAGGGCTTGCACATCTGCCCATGTGGAGTAGTGAGTGACAAAGAAGGTGGTGAACAGCTCGGTCATTTTCTGGGGGTCCTCCCTATAGCTCGGGTCAGAGCTCTTTCTGTTTAACAAATTGGATGTGGAAAGGGGCTGTAGGCCCAATAATAACCAGCCGGAGCCCCCTGCTAGTTAACCCCTACAGGGTACTGTCAAAGTGGAAATTGCCCAGCTCCAGGTTGGATGGTTCCCCTGCCAAAACTAGTGCCTTGTTTGGTCCAAAAGGGAAAGATGAGCCTTGCTACTTCCTTATACTCTGGGGGTGGTGATTTTCTCCTTTCCTGCCTAGGTTGGGGGGTGGCATTAGCCCCCACCAGGCTAAGTGGAATATTCTCTCTTATGGGGTTAGGTACATTTATCAACTGTTGGCTTTCTGGGTCCTTATCTTCATCTCCCTGAGAGTCAGGGCAAACCTTGACTGGGTGCTGCACGATTAACTTACCTCCCTTCTTATTGATATCCTTATTATGTAATAACATAATAACGTAGATTATTTCTTCCCATCTCCCTGAACACTTACAAAATGACTCTAGCTCATAAATAATGAAATAGCTCAGGGTCCCCAAAATCAGCCATCTCCCCTCAGATTCTAAAACATACGTTGGCCAAATCCTATTACAATAGTAAACTAATTTCCTTTTAGTCATAGAAGGATACTCAAACTATTACTAATCTGACAGGATTCTTCCCAGAGGGCTCCTGGCAGTAATGGACTCAACACCTCTCATTTTCGAGCCTATATGTTATCAAAAAGGACAAGACAGATACACAAACAAGTGGAGACAGATATTGGACAAACACAAGAACATGAAAAGGAGTGCAGTCAGGCAGAACAGAGTCAAAACCAACTCAAAACCTGATCTTAACCAAATGCAAAGTGGGTGTGTCATGAGCCCTCTTGCTTCCCTGGTGGACAAATGGCTTAACAAGCCTAGATAGGGAAACAACAGGTCCCTTATTAAGGGTGAAGTCAACTCATCCTTTGAGCGAGTCCACTCCTGATCTCCGTTCTTCCCCAGTAGTGTCAGGGATATGTGATTTTGTACATGGAACAGCTGTCAGGAGGGATCCCCTGAAAAATCTCACCTAGCAGCTGCTGGGATCCTCCTGAAGACTGTCTCGTCACAAGCTACTGGCTGCTGAACACATCAGCGTCCCAGTGGCTCCTGGCTGGCTCACCAAATTTGTTCCCAGACTGAACGGAGGGCCAGGCTGTTTATTCTTGCAGTCTAATAACGAGATGCAGATGAACTGGTAAAGAAGAGAGTTTATTCTGTAACCAGGTACAGGGAGAAGTACAGCAAAATGTAGCCAGACCAACCCAAAATTACAAAGTTTTCCAGCACTTATATACCTTCTAAGCTATATGTCTATGTGGAAGTGCGTATTTATCTGAAGATATGTGATTAACCTCTTCTAATCCAATCCAGAGGAAGGTCTGAGTTTTGAAGACATTTATCTGGACCCTCAAGAAATTTACTTAATCTACATGGGTCTAGGTGCCAGCAGTGATTACCCTTATCTTTTCTCCTGCTAACCCATGGAGGTTTGGGGAGTTCCTTCACTCCCCCAATAAACTTGTTTGTGGAGGTCTGGGGAGTTTCTTTAGACCCCCAGTAAAAGTTGTTTAATCCTATATGGGTCCTGTTAAGAATTCCTTCATTATCTTGTCATGCTTCAATGCACAAGACAGGCCTGGGCAAAACTCTTGGTGGGCTTTTATTATATTCTGGCATTTGTATAAGAACACTGGCTCTTTCAGCTTTTGGTATTTAACTTGATCACTCAGTCAGTGCTGAAACAGTTGTCATAGAGATCTGCCTGCTCAGCTGTTAGTGAGACCTGGCCTGCCACACTCTGTGTTATAACTAGAATAAAAGCAGGGATTCCAAACTTGTAGAAATAGAGTAGAACAGTGATTACTAGGGGCTGCGTAGGGGAAATGGGGAGGTGCTGGTCAAGGAGTGCAACTCCTCATTTATGCAAGATAAATAGTTCTGAATATCTAAATACAACAATATGACTATAGTTAACGATAATGTGTACTTGAAATTTGCTGAGAGAGTGCATGTTAAATGTTCTCATCATGAAAAAAAGGTAACTATGGGAGGTGATGGATATGTTAATTAACCTGGTTGAAGTGAATATTTCAAAATGTATAGATATATTAAATCATACAGTCGTATGCCTTAAATATATACAATTTTTAATTATTATTTTTGTTTCTTTGGGATTACAGATGTGAGCCACTTCACCTGGCCTACAATTTTTAATTATGAATTGTACCTCAGTATTGTTGGGGAAAAACAAGAGAGGAGTGCCAAGAATGATGTCTTCAGAGATATGACCTGGACCACCATGTGGGTGTGATGCTTTGCCTTTTTAGGTGGTGTCATTTTGAGTTAGGAGTAAGAATGTGGTATAAAGGAGTAGGTCAGGCTAAGAAGAAACCCAAAAAGACATCCAAGAATCTCTCCAAGTAGCAGCTGAAATGCTCTATTTTTCTTTTCTTTTATCATCTTTCTGTTGTTTCCAAGTGCTGTCTTTCTTCCGCTTTTTATACTTGTACCCAGAATTTCCAGATTTGTGTCTTTTTTCTTGGGTGAGCTTCCTAGAATGAGGATTCTGATTCAATTCTAATCCAATTCAATGGAAATAAATAGATCCAATTTAATTCATCAATTTAAAGCATTAAAAATCTGCCTTCTTTACAGACCACACTCCCACAAGATGCTGGCCCACCTGGCCAATGGCAGTACAAAAGTACAGAGGATTCACTGCATACCTTCGACTTTGGTACACACTCTCTAAACAAATATTTTTCTTTCTGCACAGAGGTTAATCCTCCATTATGATCAACAGATCAGGTGCTTATATTGCCAAATACTGCCTGATTATAAAGTTTCCTCATCACTATTTTATAGTGTTGTTTTCTACTCACAAGGGTGTCTAACCATATGAAAAAATTTAAACATCAGGAAAGATCTCTTAGCCAATGAAATAAATATTTGGGAAAACAAGATAAACTCAGATGTGTTTGTTCCAGGAAAGCAACTATGATATAATCTCCATCTTCATTTGTTGATTTTTCTTTCCTTCAGTGGACTTTAGTGCTATCTTTTGGCATTCTTTGATACATTTTCACAGCCTTATTTCATTTTGACTTCACAGAAATAACTCGGGGACCTGGTGTGTAAAGATGAACTATCATCAAAAGTGTATATGCTTCTTATTATTTTTACACGGTGGTGATGAACTTACCTTCATGTATTAACACTTCTTTTTACAGACTTTTTGTGGTGTTATTGTGGGATTGAAAGCATCAGCTCAAACGTTCTCCTTCTCTGCATATACTCATTTAGTTAGAGCAAGTTTACATTCCAATAAATGACCTGATTTATAAGGCTTCCCTTAAAAAATATGTATATTCAAAAAATTAGTCGGGCGTGGTGGCGGTCGCCTGTAGTCCCAGCTACTGGGGAGGCTGAGGCAGGAGAATGGCGTGAACCCAGGAGGCGGAGCTTGCAGTGAGCTGAGATCGCGCCACTGCACTCCAGTCTGGGTGACAGAGCAAGACTCCGTCTAAAAAAAAAAAAAAAAAAAGTATATTAATTGTTACATCTCTGCACTAAAGTATTAAAAAAATAAGTTGGCTTTTATTTGTTTTTCTGGCCCTTCATGTTGATTTATGTTGCTACACCTGGCATATAACATATGTTGGAGAATACAACGTTGGGAAACCTATGCAAGTACTTTTTGTAAAAAATGGCAAATGGTAGACAGCCATGGTACAACCTGTGACAGGTGTTGTTCCTTGATTACCTGATGTCATTAGCTCTTTAGTAATACTGAGTTTTGTCTGTTGAATTCCAGGAGATAACTGATAAATTGCCTAAACTAATCATGATAATCCCATTCCACTTTACCAGTGATTAGTCTTGAGTATGAACATCTAGAACTTGAGATATGAAGAGGTTGGATAGGGGCTGGGGCTTCTGGAAATAATTTTTCTCCTTGATTAAAGGAGAGAATCGTATGATGAAAATCCTGTTTCTTCCTGCCTAACTTCTTCAGCTTTGGACACTGCCGTGTGAGGGTTTAATGCCTGGATCTGTGCCATGAAGCAAACAGGAGGAGAATTAAAGCTGCAGCAAACAGGGGGAGAATTAAAGCTGCAGCAAACAGGGGGAGAATTAAAGCTGCAGCACTCAGCAGGGTAGGTCAGAAGAATGGACAGATTCTGTGTCTGATGCTACCACTGAGTTACTGAAACAACCCTGGAACTGCTTTTCTCTGCACTTTTTGTTAATAAAACAATAAATATTTTCCCTGCATTGAAAGGCATTCCTTGTAATATGTAGTCTCTCCCAGTTTCTAAAATGCCAGCAGTGACCCAAGGAAGTACTACAATAGTAATTTTCTTTAAAAAGCCTTCATTATTTTACCCATTTCCTTTTATTAAAAATTTTAAAGATATCTCTGGAGGGGCTGGAAAAAGAACAAACCTATCAAAATTAAGCAGGGATCTTCCCCTCAAATTTTGACTTAATTTGTTACTGGAGGAGGGAAGACCCATTATTTATATTTTCAAGAAGAAAGTCAACTAGCAGGAGTTTATTTCTCTTCTGCTTATCCTGTTACTTATCTGCTGCTGAGGCCAATTACAATGACGAAGGAATCCGCACTGATAATTATGCCTGTGTACTCCTCTGTTGTTGTTACCATCAAGGTTTACTAATTGGAAAGTTATCTCAGAGCACCACCGTATTTCAAGAGCTTAGGCCAACTTCCGCAATGATGACTCAAGGCTTCTAATATTGAGTCATGTTGAGTAAATAGAGGTCCTAGTAACATAAATTCCACCATCATATCATCAGTTTAAACATCCTGTGCTCAAGAAGCACCATAATTCCCTTATATAAATACTCAAACCACAGCAATAAACATGGCTAGCATGTTGCTATGTCACTCGAATCCACAAAAGTACAATTTGTGATAGAAAGCTAAACTTCCACTTTCTGGCCACATGAATCATCATACAGACTTTCCTATAATTGTAAAAATTAAAACATTAATTTTAAAAAGCAATTTTATCAAATATATTTGCTCATATATTTATTATTTCAAAAGTAGGATATATAGTAAAAACCATTTAACCAAACTGGGAAACTCTATCATTCAGGTCCATTGGAAAGAGGGATTGTAAACATAGAATTCAAATGTATATATGTATGTGTGTGTTCATGCATGTGTGTGTGTATAAAACATTCAGGGAACATCATTTTTAAATTAAACTATTGTTAACTATACTTATGTACATGTGTATAGAGTTCATAAGCTTGAACCATCAGATTTTTTCTAAAGTCAAGAAAACAGTATGAGAATCATATCCCGTTCAAGTGGAGTGAACTTCTCGATCACTCTAGACAAGTCCCTACATTTCCTTTTCTTCTCTAAGAACACGTATCTATTTACATAATGCAATATCTCCAGTTCTCAGGCCAGACACACTCTTACTTTTAGTTTTGTTTGACAGATTTGATTCCTAGACCTAAAACTTTTACTAAGATGTCTACAATCATTTGCATTCCTACATTTTTCTTCTTCCTCTTTGCAAAATTTCTAGGACTGTGAACCTGCAGATACTTTCTTAAAAACATCTTTTAACTGACATCAGGATGCTGGGTGGTCATGACCCAGTGGTCTTCAAAAACCTGGAACCATTGCAAGTCTGTTTAGGAAGATGGAATGAGAAGGGGAGAAAGGGAGAGTAAAGTAAAAACTCTTTATCTAGCATTGAAAACTTGCATATATGCTCTGTTTGGAAACTTGAATGCTTGCTGAATTTTTAAAATATTGTTAAGGAATTATTGAGAATAATAATGTTATTGTGGCTCCATTTGAAAAAGAGGCCGTATAATTTAGAGATACAGACTAAAATATTTATGGATGAGATGATATGATGTCTGATATTTGCTTCAAAACAATATGGAAGTGGGAACTGGAAGTATACTTGACACAAGATTAGTCATAGATCTATCATTGCAGCTGATTGCATGGTTACTTGCAGGTTTGTTATGCTATTCTGTCTATTTTGTAAACAACTCTATACATACATTAAAAACCTATATTAGTGGGGCATGGTGGTGCATATATGTAGTCCTAGCTACTTGAGAAGCTGAGGCAGGAAGATCACTTGAGCTGCGGAATTCCAGGCTGCAATGAGCTATGATCATGCCACTGTACATGGATGAAAGAGCAAGAAAGACTCTTTAAAAATAAAAGTTTATACATAATAAGAGAATTTCAATTACTTTTCAAAAATTGAACATATGTATCTGTGTAACTGTCATCCCGATGAAGAAACAAGAAATTATCAGGACTTCAGAAGACCCCACTTGTGCTCCTTTTAAGAACACACCCACTTTCCCAAGTATAGTCACCATCGTGACTTCTAATATTTTCTGTTTGCCTATTTATATAATTTATATAAATGAAATCATAGATTGTACATTCTTGTGGCTTGATTTTTGTTCGACATCAGCATGAGATATTTTGGAATTGTTTCATGTAGTTGTAAATCATACTTTCTCATTGGGTCATATATGCTAATGTGTGAATGTGCCACCATTTACTTGTCCATTTAACTATTTATAGACATTCAGAATTTTCAGGAATTGTGCTTTTACAAACAGTGCCACTATGAAAATTCTATTTCATGTCCTTCGGTGAGCATATGCTCATGATTGTTTGTTGAATATATATCTAAAAATAAGTTAATTGGGTCATAGGGTATTATATTTTCAATTATAGTAGATATCACCAAACTGTTTACCAAAGGAGCTTTACAAATTTATATTAATATCTGCATTAACTGTTCTATTTTCTCCACATCTTTGTCAACACTTGGTATTTTCCATATTTTTCATTTTTTATTTCTGGTAGGAGTGTTTTGATGCCACATTGTGGTTTTATTTTGCAATTCCCTGAAAACAACAAAGTTGAGTATCTTATTACACTCTATTATGTAACTTATTATACTCAGGGTATTTGTATGTTCTCTTTTATAATGTACATAATTTATTTATAATGTGTATGTTCAAATATCAATATTTTCTCTTTAGATGTGTCTGTTTTTTAAATTGATTGGTAAAAACTCTTCATATGTTCTGGATACAAGTTTTTTTCAGGTGTATGTGAGAGAATATCTTCTTCCATTCTGTGGGTTGTCTTCATGGTAACTTAATATATAGAAATTATTGATTTTAACATAGTCCCCTTTATCAATGTCTTCCTTTATCTTTAATGCTTTTTGTGTACTGTTTTAAAAAACCTTTGCCTACTCCAAGTCACAAAGATGACTTCTTACATTTTTTTCTAAAAGCTTTGATATTTTTCCTATCACATATAGATGTACAATCTATATGAAATTGATTTTTATATATGACGAGATAGGGAAAATACATTTGTCCTTCATATGAACATCTAATTAACCCAGCACCATTAAGTTATTTTTGTCAAATGCACTACTAGTTCTATTTTGTCATAAACCAGGTGTCTAAATATCTGTAGATTTATATCCTGATTGTCTATTCAATCCTCCTGTTCACTTTGCCTACTTTTGCATCACTGTATTAACACTGAATTAATACTGTTGATGGAATTTTAATGTCTTCATCTGTCAACTTCTATATCTAAGATCATTCATGAGTCAACTCTCTGTCTAGAAATTGTTGATTGCATGTGAGACGTTTGGTATTTACAAACAAAACAAAACAAAACCTGAAGGCTCTAGTTAATGTAAGTCCCCATAAGAGAGGTTCCCATATTTCCTTTCTTAGGAAGGCAGGGAGAAAGAGTGAATATCTCAATTCCATCAGGAATTGTGCCAAGTCAGGGCTGAGTTGCAGTTTTAAGAAGATGCAGTTTAGGTATGATTCGTATCTATTTTAAAGACATATAATTTCCAGGATCTTAATTGAGATATTTTTGATGCTTGCTTCTTTACTTTTGAAATATTGTAGTTTCATTTCTGGCATCGGAGATCCTCAGGTGACCTCTTTAGGTCCTTAACTCATATGGAATTAAATTTTGGTGAGTGTCTTTAGGAGTATTGGCTGCATTTTTAGGTGTAAAACTACTGAAGCTCCCTCTCTGCTCTTTAGAAGTATTTTGTATTCCTCCTCAGCCTCCTGTACAGACAGACCTAGAACTCACAAAATGACCTGTGGAAAAAATTTTAATGCAATTAAACCCCTTAAATTTCCAATTCATTACTTGAGCTCCATGTAACCACTGAAAGCTTTGCTGGTGTCTCTTTTCTCCTATAGAGTTCCTCTGCGTGGTCTTAACTCTTTCTTCAGCCCATGCTCAGGATTTTCAAATTCTCCCAGAAAAAAAAAAAAAACATTTGGCTGTCGCTGCTTTACTTCAGATGAGTCTGATCTCTCTATAATTTCAGTTATTTGTATCCTTTTTGTTTTCACTGGTCTATGATGTCTTTAAAAATCTGGTTTGCATAATTTATCTGACTTTTTCTACTTGTTTCCCAAGGAGGATTAATCTACTCTTACTCCATCCTAACCACATGCCTATTACTCCTGCTTTTCTGAATATACAATTTCCCATAATAAAGTATATAGAGAAAATAAAAGTGTCTACGGAAGAGTTGTGCTAAGTCTTAAAGAAGGTTTAAATAATGTGATTGAGGGATAATATCTAGTGCTTCATTCATGAAGTTACTGGGAATGGCCTTCTCTATGTCTCCCAGGAAGCATTAGTGAAGAACCAGCATGTGGTACAGAAGTTAAGTTTCAGGATCCTTGTTTAAGAATCTTCCCTTTCTAGGGTAAGAGGCCAGCAAAAATGGAATAAAATAAAAAAGGTATCCAGAAAAATGCACTAGAGGAAGAGGGCCAAAAGAGCCGTCTCTTACTCCCCAGGGAGAAGAAATGTTGAGTCCACAATGACAAGAAAGCAGCATTCCTGGCAGCCACCGTACCACTGAGGAAACGAAGCAGCAGCAGGAAAGGTAACAATTTTGGCGGTAGAAAAAAAAAAAAAAAGCTTAAGATTGCAAACTTGTCTGATGGAGACTCAAAGCTAATACAAGGTTGGTGTTTCACTAGGTACAATCTGTTCCAGCAAATAAAAATCAGAGCAACTATTATTGGTCAAACTTTGACCTTGTCTGCAAAAACAAAACCAAGTTATTGAAGACAAAGACCCTATAGTTGATACATTCAGCCATTGGAAGGTTGTAGTTGCATTATTGCAGGGAATCCAACCTAAATTTCCTTAAACAGCAAGGCAATATATTGGCTATAGCTAATGGTGAAGCTGATTTCAGCTATGGACCAAGAGTTATGGAAAGTAGATCCTCATATAAAAATTGTAGCTGTCCCTAAAAATAGGGAAGATGAATGATGGGGAAGCCACTCATAAATGTCCATCTCAAAATATGTGGAAGATAATTAATTAATAACTAAGTCTTGTTAATAACTAAGATTGTGATCCAGCAATCCCACTCCTGGTTACTTATCCAAAGGAAAAGAAATCAGTGTATCAAAGAAATACTTGCACTTGCATGTTTATCACAGCATGATTCACAATATTAAAGATATGAAATCAACCTGTATCCATCAGTGAACAAATGGATAAAGAAAATGTGGTATATATACACAAAGGAATACTATTTAGCCATAAAAAATAATTAAATCATGTAATTTGCAGCAACATGGATGAAACTGGAGGTTAATATGTTAAGTGAAATAAACCAAGCATGGAAAGACAGATATAGCATGTCTTCACTCGTATGTGGGAGCTAAAACAGTAGATCTCATGGAGGTAGAAAGTAGAATGATACACACCAGAGGCTGGGAACCATGTGAGGGGTATAAAGACAGACTAATTAATGGGTGCAAACATACAGTTAGAAGGAATAAAATCCAGCAGAGTAGAGTAACTGTAACAACAATATAGCGTATATTTCAAAATAACTAGAAAATACCACATATATTCTGACTTGATCATTACACATTCTATGCATGTATCAAAATATCACATGTGCCACATAAATATGTACAAATACTATGTATCAATACAAATAATAAGTAAAAATATAAAATTTTAAAAACTTCATTTTTTAGTAACAACTTTTTCCAAGAAAAATAAAGATAAGAAAGCATGTTACACTTCCAGCAAATAATGAAACACAGCTTTTAGTCATATACATTTGAATGTATCTGTAAATTTTTAGAATGAAAATCTTTCCCCTTCCAGCGTTTCTGGAATGCTACTATTTTAACTTTGCTAAATAAATTCTGGTGTACATATTTTTGCCTTTTCTCCAAATGTATAATGTAATACAGTAGGAAAAAATAGTTGTCAAATACACTGAGTCATTTATTAAAGTTATAACTCAGGAGTTTGAGACCAGCCTGGCCAACATGATGAAACCCTGTCTCTATTAAAAATACAAAAAAAAAAAAAAATAGCCAGGCATGGTGGCACATGCCTGTAATCCCAGCTACTTGGGAGGCTGAGACAGGAGAATTGCTTGAACCCGGGAGGCAGACGTTGCCGTGACCCAAGATCACAACATTGCACTCCAGCCTGGGCAACAGAAGGAGACTCTGTCTCAAAAAACAAACAAACAAACAAAAAACACAATTACACACAACACACACGTCAGGACATTTGCCACATCTTGGGCACTTCCAGCACAGCCAAGGTTTGCCCTGTATGTGACCTCTGCAATTACGGCTTCTTGGTCTGGAGAGAAGAATTTAAGGGCAATGAAATCATATGCTGAAAGGTGAAAAGAAATGACTGTGTCCATCATACTACTACTTACGAAAGTGTGAATTTAAAAAAGCACCAAAAGCATAAAATATCAAGCAGTTGATGTGGAAAGCGAAATATATTCAGAGTCAAATCCTGAAATGAAATCTGAGAGGCCGTATCAGTTGGTGAGGGATTTGATTTAGTCATGTCAGGGTATTAAAAAACAAAAGAAAACAGAAATTTTGAAAGGCAGAGACCGCTCAAAGATTTTCAAACTTTTTTTTTTCTGGCAGCACAAATCATCTTTCAAATAAAGTTAACTTAGAATCTCAGTATGTATGTACAATGGGCAAACACGAAACTACTCTTGTTGAAGCAAGGGCCGAGGGTCTAAAGCCCTTTTCCAAACATCTTTCAGTGCACCACATCAGCCCCTCCAGGGTTGTAATGGAAAGGTACAACTTTACAAAGAACACATTGCATACCACTGAGGTAGAGAAAAGAAACAGAGAGCAAAGTATGATACTAGTTAATGCTGAGAGAGTACTAGGGAAGGGAGCTACTGCCAGGAGAAGC
Source organism: Papio anubis (assembly GCF_008728515.1). NCBI lineage: Eukaryota > Metazoa > Chordata > Mammalia > Primates > Cercopithecidae > Papio > Papio anubis. The sequence goes on from NC_044983.1 coordinate 67,759,296, forward strand.
AGGACACAGTTTGAGAACCTACTGCATGGTCTCCGAGATTGCTAGAGATCCTGTTCTCTCAGTCGACTCCAGCTCCCACTGTCTTCCTAGTTCCTCCTTCACTTCCAGGTCAAGCATGTCCTAAAACAAACTTCAATTTGCTTGTATTTATCTGAATTATTTTAGTGATCTGAGTGATTCTTCTATATTTTACAAAACGGGAACAGATTTCATCTTTATTTTCTTGGTCACCAGTTCAAATGTTTGTCCATGGTAAAGTGTCTTATCCTTGTATCTGTCACTCTATGACATGAAAAATTATGAAAAATTTAATTAAAGGTGACAGATAAAGTGATATTATTATAATATATCATTATTATTATTTATTCAACCAACTCCATTTGAGCCAATAGGTCCTTTGTAAACGTTAGGTATACAGTGGTATTCAATTAACACATTGCTCCTGCTGTGATTCTTTTCATTATTAAAAAAGGAGAAGCCAGGAGAGAGAGGAAGCAGAGAAATCTTGACATTGATTCACATTCTTTTTCCTTTTCTTTTTTTCTTTTTTCTTTTTTTGAGATGGGATCTCACCCTTTTGCTCAGGCTGGAGTGCAGTGGCGCAATCATGGCTCACTGCAGGCTCAACTTCCCGGCCTCAAGCCTACTACCACCTCAAGCTCCTGAGGAACTGGCACTATAGGCATGTACCAACACACCTAGGTACTTTTTATTTGCATTTTTTCGTAGAGATGGGGTCTTGCCATGTTGCCCAGGTCAGTCTTTAACTCCTGACCTCAAGTGATCCACCTGCCTTAGCCTCCCAAAGTGCTGAGATTATAGGTAGTTCATTCTTTATAATTTCTGAGAAAATTAGTTTTTAAGCTCATCTCTCTTTTTTTCTTATCACAATAGCATAAAGAATATCATTACAGTGAGTTAGGATTGCCTAAAGGTGATCCATGTGGGCTCCAAGTCTGAATGCCTGGGTATAAACCACAGCTGCCACTTCCTGGCTGTGGACCTCTAGCAATTTACTTAATAATTCTATTCAACTCATCTGAAAAGGAGATAGAATTATATTTCAGCCCAATGAAATCCCTCCCTGGCCACCATTCCATAATAGCAGACATGTCCTGAAGCAGACATACAACATTTCAGAATATTTTCTGTCAGTACTAGGAAAACGGAAGTCCTTGTAATGAATAGTTGGACACAAGACCATTTAAGGATTAATTCTTAAGAGTTATGCTTGAGCATGCAGGATAAGACCTTGTCAGATTTTCATCTCCTGTTAACGTAAGAGTATGAAATATTTCTAAAATATTTTAGCCGTTTCACATATTTTAAATACTTTATTTCCAACAATGAGATGGCATTTATAATATACAAGTCACAAATTTCACCAGTAAAAACTCCTTCCAGACTTTCCCTAATCTAACTAGTAAAGCCTAAGATATTAACTTAAGTGCTCATAGAAGCCACTTATGGAGTGTAGGTTTTTGATGTTACACAGGTTAAGTTTGACAGGATATCTCAGTGCAGAAGTCAGTAATGTCATTATCACCCTCATTCTGAAAACTATACCTTTAGTGCAGATGATATTATTTATTTTGTATTTATAGTCATATTCTACTATGTTCCCATATAAATTTAGAGTAATTATATGTTTATGCATATTACGTTCAGCAAACATAAAGGTAGTAGATGAACAAGATTAAAAGTAAAAGTTATTTAACTGGGGATATGATCCCCAGCTTCTATTTCGCTGTATAGCATCCAATGCCCAACACTTCAAAAGGTAACATAGGTATCTAATACTATTTAATACATTCCTTTCTGATTAACTTAGATTGAGTGAATTCTGTTGTCTGCAACTGAGTACACTTACAGATACAAGGTGGAAGGGCAGTGTTCTGTACCACTCTGATAAAGATCTCTATTTGGTTTGGCCTCAATCAATTTATACGACTTCACTGAGTACATATAATACATCGGTTTTTAGTGCACTTAAAAAATAAAAATATGTACTACATAATATGTTAGCACCCAGACCATGTTTCTTCAATATTACAAAAGACTGGGTCAAATGCTTGCTTCTTTGGATCAAAAATATACTTTCAACAGTATTCTCCTGGCCTTCCATTTGAGTGATCCATCAAGAAAACAAATTAGGCCAGGCCAGTGGCTCACACCTGTAATCACAGCACTTTGAGAGACCAAGGCAGACGGATCACCTGAGGTCAGGAATTTGAGACCAGCCTGGTCAACATGGCGAAACCGTGTCTTTACTAAAAATACAAAAATTAGCCATGCATGGTGGCAGGCACCTGTAATCCCAGCTACACGGGAGGCTGAGGCATAAGAGTCGCTTGAATCCGGGAGGCGGAGGTTGCAGGGAGCCAAGATCGTGCCACTGTACTCCAACGTGGGTGACAGTGTGAGACTCCGTCTCAAAAAAAAAAATGCCTCTCTCCATAGGCTATCCATCTGAGAATGTTTTAAGATAGTTGTAGAAATCACCTTTATTTCTTTTAATAAAATCAGTTCAGCATGTGTTTTTCTTTGGTCTTCCAAAGTTTCTTACCATGGTGCTTACCATGGTGGTGTGGCATTCTCTCCTATGAAGATTTCCCTCATTGGGAGATGATTATTTTGGAAAAGGAGGCATACACTCATGTTAGAAACGCCTAGAAACCTGCTTACTTGTAGGTTCAGTTCAGTTTTTTAAAAATAGTTAGAAACCTGCTTACAATTTCTTGACCTAGTATCAGCCTTTATTTCCCCTGCCCTTTTCAGTTAAAAAGATGATTTTCCTGGACAGATAAGCTTAAATTTTAAAAACAGCATTTGAATAATTCTTCTCTTTGTTGAACAATGTGTCAAAAATATTTACAGTGTTTATTCCCTGTATTTACAATTCATAGCCAGTTATATGACTGGACTTCCCACTATTTCAAGTTTTGATACTTTGATATAGAAAACCTTCAGTTTTTTTTTTTTTTTTTTTACTCTTCAGTATTGTGTTAGCTATTCTAATCCTTTGGTCTTTCCATATAAACTTTAAAATCAGTTTGTCAGTATCTACAAAGTTGCATGCATGCTAGATTTTGATTGCATTTAATCTATAAATCAATTGGGAAAATTGACACTTACATTGGCTCTTCCAAGCCATAAATATGGAATTTATCTCCATTGATTTAGATCTTTATTAATTTCTTCTTATCAGAGTTTTGTATTTTTGCACATATAATCTAATACATATTTTATTAGATTTATGCCTGAATATTTGAATGTTTTGTGCTATTATAAATGATTTTTAATTTCAAATTCCAGTTACACATTCCTGGTATTGGGGTAAGCTGTTGATTTTAGTCTATTAACCCTGTATCATGCAAAGTGTTGTAACTGCATATTAGTTCCAGGCATTTTGTTGTTCTTGTTGGCTCCTCAGAATTTTCTATATAGACAGTGGTGTTATCTGTGAACAGTTTTATTTTATTTCTATACCAATCTATATACCTTTTCTTCCTTTTTCTGTCTTATTATACTAGCTAGGATTCCAGTATGATCTTGGACAGGAGTGATGTTGGGAAGGTAAAATCTTTGCCATGTTTCTGATCTTATGGGAGAGCATCTAGTTTCTCACCATTGTGATGTTACCTGCCCCTCTTTACTCTTGATAATTTTCCTTGTCCTGAATTCCACTTTATGTAAAATTAATATACCTCCTCCTTCTTTCTTCTGTTTAGTGTTAGCATGGTATATCTTTCTCCATCATCCCTTTATTTAAACCAATCTCAGCCTTTCTACTTTTAAAGTAGGTTTCTAATAGAAAACATATAATTGGGTTTTTTTTACCCACTTTGACAATCACTGTCTTAGTCGGTATAGTTAAACCATTCATGTTTAAAGTGATTATTGGTCAATTTTGTTTGGTATCTACTATAAATGTTTTATGTCTACTTGTAACTGTTTTCTATTTATGACACTTGTTCTTTGTTTTTGTTTTGTTTTGTTTTGTTTTTTTCTTCCCTTCCATATTGGTTTCCTAGGGCTGCCATAACAAATTGCCACAAACTTGGTGGCTTAAAACAATAGAAATTTATTCTTTCACCAATCAGTAGGTCATAAAGCCAAAATAAATATGTCAACATGGTTGTTTTCTGCAGAGGCTCTGAAGGAGAGACTATCCCATTCTCTCTCCAAGTTTCTGGTAGTTTCCAGCAATCTTTGGTGGTCCTTAGCTTGTAGATGTTATCACTCCAATCCCTGCCCTCGTTTATCACATTGCCTTCTTCTCTGTGTCTCTTTGCATCCTTTCCTCTTCTTAAAGACACTAGTCATTGTATTCATGACTTGTCCTAAATCCAGCGTGATTTCATCTCAAAATTCTTAACTAATTACATCTGCAAAGACCCTATTCCCAAATGAGATCACATTCTGAAATTTTGAGTAGACATAGATTTAGCAGAAACACTATTCAAATTACTATATTCCACTCTCTAGTCAACCAAAAGTTATATCTATCACATATGGAAATTCATTCACCTCATTCCAAAATTCCAAAAAGTTGAAATCTATCCCAGCATCAATTCTAAATTAAAAATTTTATCTAAATATTATCAATTCAAAAGTTTAAATATCATCATCTGAATAAGTTATGCATGAGACTTGGTATGGTCCATCCCAGGGCTAAATTACTCTACATCTTTGGACCAGTGAAATTGAAGAGGAGGCAGGACTCAATTCTGGACCATATTGAAGACTGGTTGAAACAGAGAAGAGGCACCAAAAGCACTTCTCCATAAGACATGCCCACCAGTGCCGTGTCAGTTTACCACTGCCATGGCAACACCCAGAAGTGATTGCCCCTTGCTATGGCAATGACCTGGAAGTTACAACCTCTTTTCTAGAAATTTCTGAATAACCCATCCCTTAATTTGCATGTAATACAAATTGGATATAAATATGACTGCAGAACTTCCCCTGATCTGCTACTCTTCATGCTGCCTGTGGGGCAGCTCTGCTCTGCAGGAGCAGTCATGGAGCTGTAACACTGACACTTCAATAAAGCTGTTTTCTTCTATTACTAGCTCACTCTTGAATTATTTCCTAAGCAAAGCCAAGAAGCTTCATGGGCTAAGCCTGCTGTGCATCAGGTAGTGCCCAACGTGGAGCTGAGGAGAGAAGATGATGGTGTGACAGACGGTGAGAGAATTGGCAGTTGGCAGTCGGCAAGGCAAAAGCAAAGGCAAGAGAAAAGAAGAGACAATGATCAGTGAGAGGATGACTGGAGAAGTGATGAGCAGAGAGATGGAGCGAAATGGTGATAGAGATGGTAAAGCAGTCGGTGACCGAGGCTGCAAGAGCTATAACACTGTGGCTGTAATATCAAAGAGCTGTTAACACTGCAAGAGCTATAACATTAACCAAAGGCTCTTTTTAGAGATATCATTTTCCCCAGCAGGCAGCAGAGCTGAGTGAATGGGAAAGTGGCCGTAGTGCCACCGCCTTGTAGGAGACCCACTGCTCCGACCCACAGGCAGATGGGTTACCGGTTTGATGGCAGCCCCTCCCACCACGACAGCTGAGCGCACCCAAACTGAGGAACCTGAAGAGAACTTTACCAAGGTCTCACATGGATGATCAGTTGGTGTCATTTTGGCTCCTGTGGGTGGGTGAGTATACCTTCTATCTCCCCCCGACCCCGAATAATATTGGGTGAGATAGGAAACAAAAGCCTTTAGCTAAGCGGTTGGTTAAAAGTTTCCTGTCATTTGGGTGCCCTGAAGCATGTCTTTGTCACCCTTTTTCTTGTTCGTTTCTCTGATTCCATTTTACTGCCCTATCAGCCGTTCTATTTTAAGTCATAAAACGTTTTTTTTATTGCTGCTATAAACACACATGCACACGTATGTTTATTGCAGCACCATTCACAATAGCAAAGACTTGGAACAAACCCAAATATCCATCAAAAATGGGTGTTTTAATTGCAGTCTTTTGTTTGTTTGTTTGTTTTGACTTTCTGTTAACTGTATTTGGGAAACTGTTTAAGGCAGGATACTTGCTTGTGAGAGGTCTCCTCTTGTGTTGACTCTGGGATGCCACAGTCACGTTGCTTCATGACACCAACTTGAACTGGGGTTCACTGTTGGCCACCCCAGGGTGCCCCAGGATTGTTGGCATTTGGTGAGGAGATCCTCATTGACTGACACTCAGGTACTCCAGGTGTTTGGGCATTGGTACTGTTGGCCACGCCCTAGATGCTCTGGGATTTTCAGCATCAGCATTCCATCTAGGATTGTGGGTTATAGCCCCTCCCTCTGGGGGAATCTTAGCCTTTCCTTTTCTGACCTGGAGTTAGGGGTCATTATTTTCCTAATAGCCAGTTCCAGAACCCTTCCTGTGTATTGTCTTACAACACGTTTGTCAAGCCTATCTTTGTCAAAGGGACCAAGAGTTCCTGGGCCCCTGGACTGATAGCTGACCACCTACAGCAGTAGACAAGTGGCCACTCGAACATTGTTTTTGGTGTCTCTACTACTAGGTAGGTCCTCCATCAAGTAGTGACTTCTGACATCTCCCCTTGGGAAATGCTCTTCACCCCTTTGCTTTCTCCTTTCCACAGTCACCATTTCTTTAACCCCTTTCTGCCCAACCTAAGATGCTTTCCTCACTCTGGAATTTAGGTTCAACATTCTACTGCCCTTTTATATCTTGTGATCCACTTCTGTAACATTTTGCTGTCCATATTTATGCCTTCTTTGTAGAAAGTAGACATTTAGAAGGGAAAAGTAAGTAGGCATTCACTAAACTCAGGCTAAGTGAAACCCTCTGTAAAGATTCTTATTAGACCTGGGGATAACAGTGAGCATCCCGAGAGACTCATTATTGGAGTGCCTTTTAGGCAATTGGAGTAAATTCAAAGTATACAAATTGAATAAGAAAAAAAAAAATTTTTTTTATTGCAACAATGTTTGGGTTCAATACAAATTGGTGAACCAGCAGATCTGGCCTAGGCATAGTTCTTTATGTTGTGATATGGCACAATTAGATTCGTTCTGTACAAAGGGAGAGAAATGAAAAGAAGTTCCTTATGTGCAGTCTTTTATGGCCCTACATAACCTAACCTAAAGGCTAGCTGTAGAATGTATCTGGCTTATGATACTCTCAGGTACCCAGAAGCCACACCAGATATCCTAGATTACTCCCTCCTAGTTCTTCTTCCCAGGAGGTCTGCAGTGCCCCCCTTTAGAGCTTCCTCAGTCTCCCTAATTCTGAGGGGGACCATCAGTTTTGTAGCTCAGGATTATGCTCCAATATCATCAAATTCCCCTCCCCCTTACCCTACAATCCCTGACCAACATCCTCCACTGCTGGATGAAGTAAGCCCAACTAGTACCCCCAGGAGTGGAGCCCCATATCAACCCCCAAAGTCAAGCCTGTGTCCTTTGCAGCAGGTAACTGAAAGAGAGGGAGAAACAATCAAAGTATATGCAACTTTTTCCATGTCCAATTTGGCTTTATGCAAGGGGAAATTTGGTCAGTTTTCAGAGGATCCAGGGAAGTTTGTGGAGGAGATTATTAAGTTGACAATGTCTTTTGATTTAACTTGGCATGACATGCAAATATTATGTGCTTGTTGTACCATAGAGGAAATACAAATAATTCTAGGTACTATCCATGAATGTGCAGCTGGAGTAGCCACCTGTAACCCAGGCCATGACATTTATTGTGTGGAAGCAGATGCAGTTCCAGATCTAGCTCCCCAATGAGATTACCAGAGGGGTCCCCAAGATCTTAAATGAAGAAATCACATGCTGACTTAACAGAAGGTATGAAAATGTGTATGGTTAAGTCCGTTTATTATGACACGTGAGATAAATAACTCAGAAGAAAGGTAAACATCCCACTCTATTTCAGGACCATTTGGTTGAAGCACTCGAGAAATATACTAATACAGACCAAGACTTCCTGGAAGGGTGAGCTCTCCTGGGTGTTCATTTTATTACTCAATCTGCCTATAACATTTGGAGGAAGCTACAAAAGGTAGCAATGGGATCCCAAACCCCCATGAGCCAAATCTCAGACAGTGCCCTGGGGACAGGGCAGAGGAAAAGGTGAAAACCAAAAGAATTGGCCAAAAAGCACAATTATTAGTGGCTGCTTTAAACTCCCTGCTGCCTTGGGGTTGCCTACCCTGAGGAAATGTGGTGAGATCAGCATCTGGGTTGCTCAGACAAGAGCCCTCAAGTTGCTGGCTTCTAGGCCAAACTCAGTGTACTTCTATAAGGTAGAGGGCCACTGGAGGAAGGACTGCTCCAGGTTTAAAAGGGAGTCTAAGCAGGAGGCTTAGGCAAAGAATTGCTTGAACCCTGGATGTGAGGGTTGCAGTGAGCCAAGATTGCACCACCACAATCCAGCCTGGGTGACCAAAAAAAAAAAGAAAAGAGTCTAAGCCATCCAGACCCATAATACCCAAGAAAGCAGAGGATACATGGAGCCCAACATCCTCCACAGCTACTACTGGACACCTTACCATTTCCACAGAGGAGTCTCAGGTAAGTTTTTATATGGCAGGCAAAAATATTGAGTTCTTATTGGACCTGAGAGCAGCCTACTCAGTTTTTACTCATTTCTAAGTCCTGCAGTCTTTCCACTCTTGTATGGTAACAGGGATTGATGACCAGCCAAAAATGAGGAGATTTACCTACCCCCTTGGTTATCCTTTGGGGATACCATACCTTTTTCCACAAGTTTTTGCTTATGCCTGTGTGCCCTGTCCCTTTACTGCAGAGAGACTTACTTTCCCTATCACAGGCCATAGCTCAATTCGGTGTGCCTCATGAAAAGGCAGTAGGCCAGGACTAAACACTACTCCTAGCTGTAAGTACTAGCCTTAACACAGACAAGAAGAAGGCCTCGCTTCTTAAGCGATTACTTAAGAAGAAAATCGCTTCTTAAGTAGACCCCTCTGTCTGAGACATGAAAGTCCCTGGTAGAGCTGTAAATGTACCCCCAGGCTAGGTTATTTTAAAACCCAGTGTTAATTACCCATGGAAGATATAGTATCCTTTGAGACCTGAGGCTCAGAGGGACAACCAGCCCCTGATAATGAAGTTCCTAAGTATGAATTATCACAATTCTGTCAGTCTCCATGTAACATCTCCATTTTACCTGTAAAGAAACCAAATGTAGAATATGGATTTGTTAAGGATCTGAGAGCAGTTAATGAGACAGTAGTCACAGTCTACCTAATAGTTCCTAATCCTTATGCAATATTGACCCAAGTCAATCGGAGTCTGAGTACTTTGGGATTATTGTGGTTAGTTAGGAAGTCTAGGGAGATGGCTGTGAGATTCCCTGGATAGGCCCGAAGATGGAACCTTCTATCCTGTGGATGTTGATGACAAATCAGACACCATGAAGATGACTCCCTGATGCTATAAGTTTTGAAATATTTACTGTAGGGTTTGTTCCCACCCATACTAGGTCACGGTAATTGGCAGAGCAAGCAGGATTAAGAGTGACAGCTTGGTGTCTGATTGGGCCTTAGAGTAGCCTCTATACCCAACAAAGGCAAAAGAGGTGTTTCCTTGGAGAAGGCAGTTGACTAACACAATAGAAAATAAGTATTACACTCAGGAAAAAGAGAAAAATTAATACTCCCATTCCCACCCACAGCATCATGGTTATCACTTCTGGCTGAGTTTTTTAAACAGGTAACAGAGGTCTTCAAAGGCTCACAATGTAGGTCATGATACCCTCCTTTTTCTTCCTGCAACTCATTAGAAACAGGTTTTATCCAGGATATAAAACTAATTGGTGTACCCAATTAGTTACCCCTTGAAGTTTAACAGCAGTGCGAATATGCAACGATGTCTGATATGGGCCCTTCCATGTCAGTTGTAATTGATCGTTGGGGGATTCTTCTTTCCAAGTTTTCAGTAAGACTGTCTCCTGGTTGTATTGTGGGGGCGCGTGTTAATTCTCTCCTTTCTAGGAGGGAGCTATATTTTATTTCCATATGATTGAAGGGCCTTTTGATGCTGGCCTAAGTTGATAATATGGGTGAGCATTGTATGTGTGTCCTCATCAAATAGGAGGTCTACAGTTAAAAAGGGCCTACCATAAGTCATTTCAAATAGACTAAGTTTTAGGAGTTCCCTTCAGAGCCATTCTCACACGTAAAAGGTCTATGGGTAAAAGAGAAATCCAGGCCTCTGAAGTTAAATTGCCTCAAAAGGCTTTGAGAAAACAAGAAGAATAAGTTGATGTCTTTGGGTCGGCGATTCCTTGAAATTAAGGAATTCCAAGTGAATTAAGGGAGCCAGGCCTAGAAGGCACCCTGGGAGTCATGAGAAAATCCTGGGATGGGTATAAAAGAGCACAGGGCAGAAAGCTGGGTCTGTATTAAGACTGCCCATTGCATCCAGAGACTTATGTGCTCTGGCTGGCTTAAACTACAAGTTATTGGAATTCACCTGGATGAGGAATGTCCTTACCTTAAGTCAGGATGGAATACTTACTAAGAGTGGTTTTAATGAAAGTAAATATTATTTCTTCTCAAGCATCTGAATATAATTTAACGTAGGGTGAAGGGACTTTTTCTTCCGGTTTCTGGGAAGAATTGACTTGCTTTAAATGATGAAATGTTATACCAGTAACAGCTCACAATTGCACAATTGGGACTGTTAATTGGGATTAGTTGAATAATTTAGGGAGATCTCATCCTAGTCTTAACCAACTAGAAAAATCTCTTCTCTAACCATTATTATTGTTGTTGCACTCTTGTCAGATGACCCACTTTTCTATTTCACTAATGCATCCTCTTCCAGTTAGTGTTGCTACTTTTTTGTTGTTTTCTCCGAGTTTCTACATTATTGGTACTCAATAGGGTTGAGGTTTTCCTCAGCACTTTTCTGAAGAAGCAGCTCAGTTTACTGTGAGAAGCTTAATAATAAGAAAATTGTGCTCGCAGAGAGCATTTTTCGGCTTTCTGATGCTTAATGTTGTTTGTCAGGGTTCTCACTAGATGAATATGATGAGGCTTTTAAAACCCATTAGCTTTCCAAGAGCATTCCCTTTTCTTCCTTGGATTCAGATCATTTGCACACTGTTTTCTTCTGGGAGTGGCACCAGTAACAAGGGAATTAGCTCTAAACTGAGTTCCTGAAATTAAGTTCAGGAAGTTAGAAAGATTCTTCTCTTAGTAAACCTTAATTTTATATCCAGCTATTTACAGAAATCTCAATTTCAGCTTTTCTCAGATACAATTTTTATCAAAATCTGGATAACACTTCATCCTGTACTTTCAGTCTCATAAATTAGGTTATATTCAAAAGCATTGAGAGTAAAAGCACTTTCCTCTTTTCTTGTGAGGAAGTTACAACTGTATTTTTAGAATATGGAGTTTAAGAATATTATAATAAAAGAAGTAGAATTACTTTTAAAAGATTATGAGTAATGATCTTTACAAAATCTAAACGAAATATTTTGCTGTGACGTTCAGTTGTCTTTCATGTTCATACAGTATGCTATTAATTGTGTAGGAGGGTCATATTATTATAATAAGTGACGGAGGGACAGTATGTTGTAATATTAAGCAGACCAGGAAAGTGTTCTATTGCCCTTGGAAAATGAACATATGCTACATATGCGATGGTGACCTTAACGTGTGTACATTTGTAAATGTACAGTTTAAGATTGCTTTTGAAATACATATTTTTGGAATATTAGTTACATGAAGTCAAAAGGTAAATGCAAAATTTCATGGAGGGGTTTCCTCTCCATTCTGTAATGCTGAGACTTCTCTCCTCTGTTCAGCTAGGATATTCTAGCCTTTCTGGTACCTTACGATTATATATTATGGTAGCAAAAGTATTCACATGAGAATTATACAAATTTGATTCTCACATGAACTATCTGTATAGGTTATTTTCATACAGACCATGTGGTAGGTTATGTTATCTCTGTAAGCCTCAACTTCCCTGTAAGGGGAATTGGGGTGATCATGTTCACCTCACAGTTTCATTATACAGATACATGGCAGAATATTTAAAGCACATGTTAATTGGCAGCCATTCTTATATTCAGTGCCTAAAATACTGTAGTTGCTTAAATATGTGTATGAACTTGAATACTGCAGGCAGTACACAACTTGATGCCCATATTATTTTGTTACAATATAGCTAAAATATTTCTGAAGTTTTATTTCAAGTATCTGTGATTTACAGATTACCTAGAGGTGGCATTCCTAACATATAGATGAATATACTCATTACATCCTGAAGGTTTATTTAGTATATTCCCACATAAATTTGATATGAACTGTGGTTAAGTTTCTAGACTACATCACAGAAAACTATAGCATCCATAAAATAGTTGAAATCATATTGTTACAGTAGGTGGCTAGTTAGACATGAGCAGGGCAAGAGAGGGCCACCCCCTGCCCCACCAAGAATGTCAGGTGACCATCAGGTGATGATCAGACAGCTGTTAAGCTGTCACTCTAAAATACTAATTGGTTGCAGCTGGCACCAGGACAAGCCAGTTTTTCAACAGAGAGATAAAACCTGAAGCTGGTGATCAGAAGCTTCCCAATAAGATCTCAGGAGTTGGGCCAATGGGCTCAAGCATCCACACTAAGAGGCAAAATGGTGGAGTTTAAGCACTTGACTGATAAGGGTAAAAGGACTCAGTTGTGCATGTGGGCCCTCCCAAGTACTGACAGTCACTGCGCATGCAGACAGTGCACCCCAAAGAAAGAATTAGAGGAGAAGGAATGGAAGACCCTAGAAGCATGACAACGTCTAAAACCCCAGTTCAAAGATCAAACAGTGCAGTTGAATCTCTCAAGTCATCCACTTTGCCCTCTTCCAAGTGTACTTTACTTCCTTTCATTCCTCCTCTAAAGCTTTTTAGTAAACTTTCACTCCTGCTGTAAAACTTGCCTTAGTCTGTCACTCTGCCTTTTATGCCCCTCAGTCAAATTCTTTCTTCTGAGGAGGCAAGAATTGAGGGTGCTGCAGGCCTGTGCCGATTTGCCATCGCTAACAATGGTAGTTTACCTAATGCACCAAATCCATTAATCTTGAGAGCCCTAGTTTACTGTGAGTATATGTGCCTTGAAGGCTTAGCTAACCCTGCTGACCACTGAGTCTTCGTGGATATGGTTTTCCTCCTTGAGATTATGAGTGCAGCAAAGAGCTCTGGAGAAATTGGGAGGAGAGAAGGAAGAAGAAAGAAAATTTCAACAGAACACCTACTGGAAGAAATTTGGAGACTGTTGAGAAAGGGTCTGAGCAAAGGTAGAACTAATTTAAAAGAATTATATTATACACCCATGTTCATAGCTGCATTGTTCAAAATAGCCAAAAATGGAAGCAACTCAAGTTTTCATCAACAGATGAATGAATAAACAAAATGTACTGTATGTACATACAATGAACTATTACTCAATCTTAGAAAGCAAAAGGATTTTGACACATGCTACAACACAGGTGAAATTTGAAGATACTATGCTAAGTGAAATAAATCAATGATGAAAAGTAATGCTGTATGATAAGGTGTGAAGAGTAGTCAAATTCATAGAGATAGTAAAATTGGGGTAGTTTGGAAAGGAAGCAGAGGTTGGATAATTTCTGTTTAAAGGGAATGGAATTAAAGAGTTGTGGAGATTGGTTGCATAAAAATATGAATTTACTTAATGCTATTGTACACTTAAAAAGAGTTGATAAAATTGTACGTGTATCTCATCAAAATGTTTTTAAAACTAGAAAAGTGGATCCTAGTACTAAGAAAATAGGTCATTTATCTTGATGGTCAACATGCCTTGAGACTTCTGACAATTATTTAAGGTTCCCCTTGGGGACTACTTGATGGACAAGGGAGGGGTAAAAGGGTTGAAAAACTACCTATTGGTGTTACAGTAGGTAGCTAATTAGGAATGAGCAGGGTAGGGGAGGTCTCCCCAACCCACCCAGGAATGTCAGGCAACCATCAGGTAGGTGATGGTCAAGTGGTCATTAAACTATAAACTATCTCTCTAAAATAATAACTGGTCACAGCCAGCACCAGGGAAAGGCAGTCTTCCAATAGATAGAAAACACCCAAGTTGGTGATCAGCAGCTTCCCGATGAGATCTCAGGTTGGGCAAGTGGGCTCATGCATTTGCACTAAGAGGCAAAATGATGGAGTTTAACTGAAATGTGACTTTTCTCTATGAACACTCAACTAGTAAGGGAAGAACACCTCAAGTGAGCATGTGTACAAGTCCAGTAAACACACTGCGCATGCGACTCCTCCCAGGTGCTTGCAGGCCACTGCACATGCAAGACAGCCCACTCAAAGGGAAGAATCAGGGAAGAAGGGATGCAAGACCCTAGAAGCATGCCAATATAAAAAACCCTAAGTCCACAGGTCAAACCGTGCACTTGATCTCTCAAGTTGCCCACTTGGCCCTCTTCCAAGTGTGCTTTACCTCCTTTCATTCCTGCTCTAAAGCTTTTTAATAAATGTTCACTCCTGCTCTAAAATGTGCTTCAGTTTCTCACTCTGCCTTCTGCCCCTTGGTCAAATTTTTTCCTCCAAGGAGGCAAGAATTGAGGTTGCTGCAGACCCATATGGATTCGTCACCACTAACATACTTCAGTGCCGTGACTTGAATATGTTCCACTGCTAATGCTGACTACTATGTACACTACCTGGATGGTGAAATCAATCATACCCAAACCTCAACATCATGCAGTATACCCATGTAACACACCTGCATCTAAAATTAAAGTTGAAATAAAAATAAAAGCTCCCTTAGCTGGAGCACAAGATTTATAAATTAAGGTTCTCTCGTGGTAAGTGGATTAGTTTGCTAAGGCTGCCATAACCAAGCATCACAAACTAATGGCTTAAAAAATAGAAATTTATTGTCACAAAGTACATGGGGCTAGATGCCCGAGATCAATTTCTGGTTCCTTCTGAGGGCTTCTAGTTGTTTCTTGGCCTTTCCGACCTCTGCCTTCATCTTCATGGGGCATTCTCCCTATGTGTGTGTCTGTGTCCAGTTTCTCCTTTCTCTAAGAGCACCAGTAATATCGAATTTGGGGCCTACCCTTTTTCAGTATGGCTTAAACTTAACTAGTTACATCTGCAGGGACCCTATTTCCAAATACGGTTGCATTCTGAGGT
This sequence comes from Papio anubis, assembly GCF_008728515.1. Classification (NCBI taxonomy): domain Eukaryota; kingdom Metazoa; phylum Chordata; class Mammalia; order Primates; family Cercopithecidae; genus Papio; species Papio anubis. The sequence continues at coordinate 67,774,461 of NC_044983.1, forward strand.
ACTGGAGGTTAGAACTTCAACATACGAATTTTGGATGAGACACAATTTAGCTCATAACAGTAAGCAATACATGAAAGGAGGTAAAATAGATTGAGAAAAACTTTCAAGTCCAAGGGCATATGTAATTTTAGAAAATTAGTGAAGCAAACATTTAATACAGTAAAAATGTATTCCTGAAATTTTGCCTGCTAAACCTCATGTTCAGGCTGTTTTTTGTGTTGTCAGGTAGCACCATTCACATATACTTAAAGATGGGCTGAAGACTGTGTATAAATAAGATTGGTTGAAAGTCTTTCTAAAAGGAAATATGCCCTTGAGCGTTCTACTTTCTACTAATGTAAAAATATAATACACTGAAGTTGTAGGATGTGGGAGTTTGCATGTGGTAGTGAGAAGATTTAAAAGAGTTTATGCCTCATCTTCTATTGTCAACAGTCAATGGAGGAATGTAATAAAACTGAAAAATCAAGAAGTTCACAATCCAAAAGCCTATTATTTTGAAATACAGAGATAAGTAATAGCATAATTAGATTAAAATGGAGATATTTGACTTTTGTAGGGTGGAAAATGGCAGTAGTATATATAAGAGACTAAACCAAAAACAAAATCCTAAGCCCCTCAACCAACTGGACAAACCCCCCTCTTAGCCAACGGGGTCACAGAAAAACCTGAAAATCTGAATTCCCAGCCATAACAGGAAGGGAGATTGGACAGGCCCGACTACAGCCTCTAGCTTTTTGAGTTTAGTCACAAATGACCAGCATTAACATTAAAGCAGAGATCCTAACACTGACTAAACAGACTCCATGACAATAAGACACCAAATTCCAATCTGACTCTGGTATGGCATCACATGACAAGATAGTGATACAGGAGGTAGAAAATAATTATTTGGGCAGATAGTGAGGGCGAAAGAGTCCTCTGCAGAATTTCTTTTCTAACAAAAAGCAGCCCCCAAAATCATTTCTTTTCTAACCAAAAGCAGCCTGAAAAATTGAGCTGCAGCATAGATAAGCAAGCTGGAAGTTTGCACAGGGAAATGCCAGCAGCTGCACCTAAAGAAAAAGGCTACCTGGGGGCCAGGGATGTCCGATATGGGGTCTCCATCTTCCCATTTTTTTTTTTTTTTTTTTTTTTTGTTACCACATGTACAGTAATAAAGAAATGGGCAGTATGGTGCAGCTCAGGCAAAGGACCCACCTGCATAATGAAAGATTAGGGTGGGAACTACCACAGATTTGTACCCTATGCAAATGACACACCTGGTTTGACCAGTTTTTCATGCGCTATGTAAACCAGACACCACATCACCACTCGCTCATCTATAAAACCCCCTGCATTTCACAGCAGATTCGGCAATTCATTTTTCCAGGACTCCCTCCCCACAGCAGGGAACTATTCTCTTTCTTTCACCTATTAAACTTTCAACCTCACTCTTTGTGTGTTCATGTCCTTGTTCTCCATGGCCATGTGACAACAAACCTCAGGTGTTACTCCAGACAACAAGGCTGCTTCAATAGCAGACCCCAAAGACAAAAATATTTTACCCCAACATATATTTATTTGACATATTTTGAAATGACTCCTGCAAAGCTGTCTTTAGTGGGGGAAATTTGCATCTGTAGAGAATCTCCATTAATGCAACCAGGCCTTCCCTTTCTAGGCCTTTCCCATACCTAGGAGAGTTTAAATGAGAGGCTGACACTTTTAATGTCTGAAAAGAGACATTTGTGATCTATCCTCTCTGAAAACCGCTACCCATGAGGCTTTCTCTGAATAACAAGAACCTTGGCCTCCAGACCTCCTTTATCTTCACTCAAGCATTTCTTTCTACTGACTTCAAGTCTTTAGACAAATCTTAACTCTTTCAACCTATTGCCAATCAGAAAATCTTTGAATCCACCTATAACCTGTAACCATCCCTCTTGAAGATATCTCACCTCTAATCCTGAACCAATATATACATTCCTTCCATGTATGAATTTATGATTTTATCTACATTCCTGTCTCCCTAAGAGGTATAAAACCAAACTAACCCAACTGCCTCAGGCACACTTTCTCAGGACCTCTTGAGAGCCATGGTCACTCATATTGGCTCAGAATAAACCTCTTTAAATATTTTAAGAGATTTTTTTTTTAATCAACTGGACTATTTTTTTAAAAGTCTTACAGAACTATCTGGTTGTTTAAAATATGTACATGTATAACTTTGTTAAAAATAAGAATATAGTTATCTAAAATATTAGAGCATTTATAGTACTATTGACCTTTACCAAAATTATAGCTCTCTTACAGAAATTAAAGTGATTCTTAATTTTCATTTTGGAAAACAAATGTTTCCACCAATCTCTGGAGCTACTGGATGTTTGCCGCCAAACTACCTTATAAATCCTCTGTCTCTCCTTACAGCAAATTGTCTTTACACAAGAAGACAAGGAATAGTAAATATGGGTAATTTAAAATAGAAATAATACAATAACCTGTGATTAACAATGATAGTAACATGATGCCAACTGAACTTTCCTGGAAAATGTAAACACCCAAGAGCATACATCACAGATTATGTCTTGTCAGATAGAGAAAATCCAATTAACACTCCTAATATTGTTTAATTCCATGGCAGATGTGTCTAGACATAGGAAGGGAAAGGAGGAAAAAAGAAACAACAGTTAAACCTTGAACTGTGAACAGTGATAAGTGTTATGGCATCCTGAATTGAAATATGCAAATATGGAGGCTTTAGAATAGAAGAAGTGCAAGAAACTGCCAAGTGTAAAGCCCTCGTGAAAGAATTCTAACACCCAAAGTAATGAGTTGAGTTACCTCTACTGCTTCAATGGAAAACTAATTTTAAAATAAAGCATATTTATTTTCTCTAGTCCTTTATGCAGAGACACACTTTAGGATTATAGACCAATTTCATCCCACTGGAGTAGAAAGGGGTAGCAATTGATATGGGGAAGAGCATTTCCACCAAAACTACAGGTTCTCAGGGTACAGTCATGTTTATCTGGCTGATCAAAGGACAAAAGTTCAGTAGAGGGTCTCAGTAGGGGAAGTAGCATGAGCTGGCTGCATGTCCTGTTGCCTCAGACTTTCCTGTTGAGCTGGCTCTGTAATCTTCTTACAGAGCCACCAGGCTGTGGTCCTGCCTTCTAGCTGCACAGCTGGGCAACCAAGGGCAGGACCAGGTTCTAGGGGAGGAATACCCAGGCAATGAAGGTCTGGAGCACTCCATGCAAAAATAATACAAATCCTTTAAAACAGCATATGTAAAATAAATCACAACGTATATATTAAATATACAATGGTGCTGAACATTTGTAATATTCTACAGTTGTTAACTTTTATCAGTTATCTAAGCTTTGTATCTAAAGCTTACAGGCCTTTGTTCTAAGAATGAGTCTGGTAGCCAAAGAACATTTTTTTTTTTAAAAAGAATGGTTTGTGCTTGGAAGAGCCTGTGTCCCCAAATGGTTGTGTCCCTCAGAAATTACTTTTCAAGGTAGTTCCTAAAGTCAAGTCTGCATTAACATCCATTCTTTTTGATTCCAGATTATTCACCCTGTCCACTTGCTTAATTTATGTGTTTTTACAAAAAGACATTTACATATTCTAGAAGTATAAAGCACATATTCAATTCCAAATGATAGTTCTATCTATATCTGTAACTATTCATTTTAAAATTTATCACAGACACCTAGTATTCAGCTCTATAAAACCTCTCTGCTTCTGATCTTTCAGATCAATGTTTTTTGGTTGATTTGTACGGTTCATTTAAAGAACAATGGCTTTAGTGTCATATGGTCCTGCTAATTCTGACTCCTCCACTTACCATGTGAGAAACCTCCCTGAACCTCAGTTTACTTGTCTGTAAAATAGGGATAATAATATACCTAACTCAGAGTGCTGTTTTAAAAATTCTATGAGGATCTGTTAAGAAAACAGCTAGTACAGTACACTTGATAGGTATCCGAAGCAGTCACTTTTTTCTTTTTTTTTTAGTGTAATAATCATTTGTTGATGGCTCTAGGCTTTCTTATGTCTCTTGAGAAGGAAAGGAGTAAAGAATTAAGCCATGTTTAATGTAAATTTATTATTATTTAGATATGGTGAGACCAATAGATCAGAGATGATTGTCATTGAAAAGTAGTTTGTCAGTCACAGTTCCCAAGAGGTAGATCATGCTATGCCATGTGGGAAAGCACCAGGTTTGGTGAGGAGACAGAGGGAAGAGAGGAAGGGGAATGTGAACAAGAGCCTCTATCATGGTTTCCATGGGAAGAAATGGGTGAGGCAGGGTACGCAGGTTTAGAAATTGTTTGGTTTGATCAATTTCAGTCAACTGTGAGCTGTAGGGGCTGTCCTGAGTTTTCAGGGTACCTGGCCCTGCAGTGGATTGGGGCAGGGAATATTAGTCCTGAGTATAAGGGCCCGACACAGGAGGTGAAGGGTACGTAGGTTCTGGACTGGTTGGTTCACATATGAAAGGCACACTTCCAAGGGTAAACAGTTTAGTATCTCTAGGAAGTGACTGCTCTAAGAGGGTCAGTCTCTCCAGGTTCAGCAAGGCCCCAGCTGACGAAGCACCAGAAATAGAGAAAATAAAAAGGTTTGATTTCTCTTTTCCTTCCTTCCTTCCTCCTTCTTCCTTTTTGTTGATACAGAGTCTCACTCTGTCATCCAGGCTAGAGTGCAGTAGAGCAATCACAGCTCACTGCAGCCTCAAACCCCTGGGCTCAAGTGATCCCCCCACCTCAGCCTCTCAAGTAGCTGCAACTACAGGTGCACATCACCACATCCAGTTATCTTTTTTTAATTGGTATTATTTGTAGGGATGGGGTCTCCCTATGTTGCCCAGGCTGGAAAAGGGATGATTAATACATCATTCTAGATTAGGTTTATAGTAATTTTCTTCAGCCAGCTTAGGATGCTTTGTTGTTTTGCTGTGACCTATTTTTTTCCCTGCAAATATGTTTGATAAATAAGGAAACCTGAAGATCTAGCCATCCATTAGTTACAATAACAGGTATCTAGTTAATATTTTCACAATGAATTGGCCATATTTTCTTTCACAATTTCTGCCAAAATTCTTATAATCTCATATGATAATTTCTTCTGACAATTTGCCTCACTCAAAGAAGAAATAAAATAATGTTTTATGTTACTAAAGTGAAGAAATTTGAAAGTATTTTATATTCAGATTAATTTTATTTTCTTAGTTTCTCCTCCTTTTTTCCCTTTCCTTCCCTATTTATCTTTCCGCCTTTATTTTTTTCTTCACCTGTCAAAATAAGTCTAAGATAATATTAAGAATGTTATATTTGAGCTCATATTTCTCTGTGATGTGTCAAAGTAAAAAAATATAAAAAATTAATTATGGTATTAGAGAACAATATACCAAACAACGTAGTGTAAAAGTCAGTAAGTCATCTCTCTTATTGCTTGGTGGGTAAATGCCATACTATAACTTATTTCACCTTAAATATTAGGTAGAAAAGTTCTGAAATCTTATCATTTTGAATACTTTATTTTTCTATTTATTAGTAAGTCTATTGATTCCAATAATATCCTTAACAATTTCTTGGTTACTCTTCTATTTAGGATATAGAAACTTGAAAAAGATGATTGCTCCTATCATAACAATGAGAAAATACCAGATAAGCTTTTTGAAAAAATCTATTTTTTGAACTATTTAAGAGTTTCAGAAGTAATACAATTTCAGAGAGAGGTAACTCATTCCTAGGCCAGCACAGGAGGGTGGCTGCTTCCATCACTGAGGGAAATTATCAAGGCTGGTGGAGGGGCAGCCAAATGAGAAGCCTATCCCAGACAGGATTTAGAAAGGGCAAAGAGAAACAAATCACATTTTCAGTGGTCATGTAGGAGTTGAGTGGTGAAATTGAAGCTAAAAGGAGCCCACACTCAAAACTAACCCTCCCATCCAACAATTGTCTCTTGGAATTTTCCCTGCATCACTTTCCAGGTGGTGCCTGGACATGAGGTTGAACAGAAAGCAGAGATCTCTTTTTTCCACAATGTTTACAAAGTCCTGCTAAGGATGAAGCCTAAAACCACCCTCACAACGTTTGATATGAGTAACAAACTGAAACTAACTGAAACTGGAAGCCAATCCCAACTCAGTTCAATTCCTCATTAGGCTAATGCTCAGGAAGAGAGGAGATCTTGTAGATTATGAGGACTGGACAGTGGTATTCTGGCTGAAAGTTAGTTTCCTGCTTTCTAGAGCTAAAATGGCCAGCACTGCTAGTGCTTTAAGGCAGACTGGCCACCCTTTGACTGTGTTATCTAGTTGTTTAGAGAGGTAAGCTACAGAGGCAAAAGAAAGAGGATTTCCTTTCTGTTGTCCTAAGACACCGAGGGCTATTCCTCGGCTTTCAGCAGTATAGAGAGTGAAAGTTTGGGAGATATCAGGTAAGGACAGAGCTGGCACAGTGATAAGAGCAGTTTGGAGTTAACGGAAGCTAGGGAGTATGTTATGTGAAGGATTTAGGGTTCATTAAGAGGGCCTTTGACCACTTCATAGAGGGGGCAAGCTAGGAGGGCAAAGTTGGGAATTCATATTCTAAAGAAGCCTGCTAGCCCTAGGAAGGAAAGGATTTTGCTTTTGGAGGAGGGCGGGGGTAGATTATCTATTAATGCTGCTTGGGCTGGGGTCATAGCCTGGGCCCCAGGGAAAGTTGAATTCCTAAGTAGGACACCATGAAGGTGGAGAGTTGGGCCTTGGAGGGGGAGACCCCATATCCTTTGACAGTGAGGAAGTTTAAGAGAGTGGCCGTGTGAGTTTGAGAGTTTTTAGAGAGGGTCTGCAAAGAAGGTCATCCACATATTGAAGGAGACAGCTGAGAGACAGGTAATAAGGAAGTGAGGTCTCAGAAGAAATGAGGGCTATCCCTGAAGCCCTGAGGGAGGACAGTTCATGTGAGTTGTTATGACTGGAGGGTGTCGGGGTCAGTCCAGGTGAAAGTAAAGAGGTTTTGGGAATCAGGGTGCAGGGGAATGGTAAAGAAGGCATCCTTTAGGTCAATTGTGGTTTAGTGGGTGGTGTTGGAGGGGACGAGAGAGAGAAGTGTATAGGGGTTAAGGATTACAGGATGAATAGGGAGGACAGCCTGATTTATGGCTCAGAGGTCCTGAACGAGTTGGTATGAGCCATCAGATTTTTTAACAGGGAGGATGGGGGTGTTATATGGAGAATGTGTTTGTCTAAGAAGATCACGTGAGCAGAGCTTGTTTATGATGGACTGGGGGCCCTTTTGGTGGGTCAGGGCCATGGGGGATGTTGGGAAATTTGGAAGGGCCTTTTAACTGGATTTTGATGGGGTCACCAGCTATGGAAGGGGTGGCAGTGTATCACACTATTGGGTAATGAGAGAAGCGGGAAGCAGCTGCTGGGGAGAAAGGTCAGGAACCAGACTAGTGGAGAGGAGCAGGAGGGACTCTGGTTGAGGGAGGCAGGAAAAGGTGATAGACGCTTTGAATTTGGCTAAAAGATCTCGGCCTAGAATGGAGGTGGGTCAACAAGGCATGATAAGGAATGAGTGTGAGAAAACGGTATCAAACAGGAAACAAGGAAGAGGTCTGGTGGCGCGTGGATGCGAGATGAGTCTGTCAACCCCCACAACTGAGACTTGAGAGGGATGAATTGGTCCTGAGAACTCAGGCAAAGCCAAGTAGGTGACCCCACTACCGAATAAAAAAGAGATCGGCTTACCTGCTACTAGTAGAGTTACCCTGCCTTCTGATGCTGTGAAGCCAGTTGGGGCCAGGGGCCCTGGGCCTCGTCAGTCTTTAGCGGCTAGGCCGAGGAGCTGTGGGAGTGCAAGCGACTCTTCACTTTTTGTCTTGTTGAAGATGTGGTGGCCCTGAGGAGCAGGCTTCTCTGTCCATCTGTTGAGAGGACAGTCAGACTTCTAGTGGCCTGTCTGCTGGCAGACTGGGCAAGGGCTCTGCGGCACTCATGGGTTGGGGCATGCCCATGCCCAGTGGCCTTCTTTGTCGCACTTAAAACAAGGCCTGGGAGGGTTGCCGCTATTGGGTCTTTTGTGCCCTTGGGTACTATGGGGAGGTTGGTGGATAGCTGCTGCTAGAAGCTGGTATTTAGCACGATCTCTTTGGGCTTTATCTAATGTATTTTGCTCATCCCTGTTATTGAAGACTTTGAAAGCCAGGTTAAGGAAGTCTTGTTGTGGGGTTTGAGGGCGATCTTCAGCCTTTTTAAGTTTGCGCTGGATGTCGGGGGCAGATTGGGAAATAAAATGGGTGTTAAGAACAATCATTCCTTCTGGGGGGGCAGAGTCGAGGTGGGTGTATTTTTGGATATCCTCTGTAAGGCTGGAAAGAAACTGGGCAGGATTCTCATCTGCTTTCTGGGAGATATCTTTGCGTTTTTCAAAATTTACAGCCTTATGAGCAGCTTTGTTAAAGGCCTGCAATGAGGCAAGTAACCGTATGGTTACCGGATGCTCGGCTAGGATCTGTGGGTTGGGATTCCCAGGAAGGCTCTTCCCGGGGAACTGCAGTGGCTCCTATGGGCTTAGTAGGATCCTGCCGATGAAGGTCATCAGCATGTGCCTGGGCTGCAAGCCACACTCTTTCCTTCTCTTCCGGGAGGAGGGTAGAAGAGAGAATAATATAGAGATCATGCCAAGTAAGTTCAACTCGTGAGATTTTGGTGAGATATTTAACAACTCAACATTTGGGTGAGATATTTAAATTCTTTGATATAAGTATCAGGATTGGAGGAGAAGGACCCGAGACATTTTTCAATTTGGGGGAGATCAGAGAGGGAAAAGGGGACGTGGACATGGACAATCCCCTCGACTCCGGCTACTTCCCAGAGCGGGAGTAAAGGAGCTGGTTGCAGGGGATGTTGGGCTCGAGAGCAGGTAAGGGGTGGAGATGGGGAGGACTCAGAGTCAGAAGTGGGGTGGCTGGAGAGAGTGGGGGGAAAGGGGTAGGGCTGGAGTGGGGCCTTACAGTGGGGGATCTTGATGCTCCAGTTGAGGATCATGTTGTCAAGCAGGGGAAAAATCGGCAGGATCAAAGGAAGAGGAGTCATCAGCTGGAGCTGTTGGGGGGTGGCAGGAGACGATTTGGGTTTGGAGCAGGCGAGGAGGATTTGGAAAGTAGAGCAGGAATGGCAGAGGGAAGCATGGTTACAAAAAGCGAAGAAAGTCTTTACATAAAGAATCTCAGACCATTTCCCATTGTGATGGCAAAAGTTGTCTAAGTCTCTAAGTACATTGAAATCGAAAGTGCCATTTTCGAGCCATTGGGAGCCATTGTCCAATTGGTATTGAGGCCATGCAGTATTGCAGTAAAAGATAAGCTTCTTAGAACGGACCTCTGAACAGAGGCCAAGAGCATTTAGATTGTGGAGAAGAATCCCAAGGTGGGTAGCCTTGGAAGGGGTAGACCGAGAGGCTCCCATAGTGAATGCAGAAGGCAGGGTAGAGGAAGAAGAGACCGCCTTTGACAAGGACTGCGGGAGAAGGCGTCCCCTTTCCTGCGGGCCTTGTCCAGAACAGAGGAGGTGGCCACCATGTCAGACATCCCTGAAATGGAGGAACCGGAGGCCTGGAGGCTCAGAGGAAGCCCCTGGCCCAGCTCTGGGTCTTTCAGAAGTGAAGAGATGGTCAAGAGTTCTGTGTAAATGACAAAAGTCTCTCTTACCCCTAGCAGAGGCTCTGATGGTGGATGAGGTAGCAAACAATGGGAGGGTCTGGGAGATCCTCTGGGTCTTTGGCAGGTTCGGGAAGGGGAGGTTGGCCAGGTGAGGGGTGATAGAAGAGAGAGAAAGAGAGAGAGAGAGACCTCTAAGGACGCCCAGCCAGAGCCTATCCCCTTCCAGGTTTCGACACCAAAATGTAAGGTTGGCCGAGAGAAAGGATGAGAGAGAGAGACCCAAAGTCAAGCAAGTAAGTTTATTAACCTGCTGGCTGCACCACCACAGTCAGAGGAGGCAGCCCTGAGCTTACAAAATGAGGAGTTTATACGGGGGAGAGAGACCGTGGGGCTGTTTGTCGGTTGACTTTACCACATATCATCTCATGATATACAATATATTATCCTGTGAAAATAGGAATTTGTAAGAGGATGTAACTTAGGTTTATCCATGTTGTCGTGACCTCCCCCGTGCTGCCTGGAGGGCTGCAATCAGATTTTGCTCAGCAAGTCTGGTGACCTTGCTGTGGTGCCCAGATAAGGGTTCAAGAATGCAGCTGCAGAGTGTTCAGGTAAGGGTCAGCTGCATTGAGATGGGGGGTCCTGGGGCAGCTTGTCCCTAACAATAACAAGTATTGGGGAGAGTGTGATGCTACTGGTAGACTCATAAGCTCTTGTTTTAGAAACTATTTGATGCTCATAGCAACATGGATAAATCTCCAAGTAATTATGCAGACTGAAAGAAGCCAGAAAATAAAGAGCACATATTACAGGGTTCCATTTGAATAAAGTTCTGTATGTGAGCTAATCTATGGTAACTGAAAACAGGTCAGTGTTGCCAAGGAACAGGGTGGGACAGTGGGAGAGGGGAGTGATTACAATGGGGCATGGGGACATTTTTGGGAAGGAGTTAAATATTCATTACCTAGACAGAGGTGACAGTTTCACAGGTGTATACCTATGTCAAAACTATTTCTATTGCAAGGTTTACAGTATCAGTCAAATGTAAAGTTGATTTTATACCAATAATAATTTTATAAAACTAAACAATACAATATACCATAACTATAATAATAAACCAACAGTTTATCTTGTGTCATTTTTTAGAAATACACATCCAAACCAGATTGCTAGTTCATTAAATTCCACAACTAGAGAATCATTCTTTTGAACTTGAATAAAATATGAATAACTAAGAATAGCAACATTTTAAATCTTTCAACTCAGCCCAAATTCCATAAAGTGGATCTGCCTGTGTCCTCCATGGTCTGATTTCTCTTCAACCACAGCTTCCATCTCTCATCACCTCACCTGGATCCCAGGCATAGAGAAGCATAGTGTCAGCTTCTATGCTCTTCTGCATATACCTGCATGCCTTGGCTTCTGTTCTGTGCTCTACCTACAGTACACTTTGCGCCCTTCTGTGTCTTCCCCCTCTCCAATTTTCATTCAAGATAAAGTTGATTGTTTTCCTGAAGCATTCCTTTACCAACCATCCCCTCCTGCTTAAGCTCTGGCTCAGGATAGATAAAGCTTCTCCTTTTTCTGTTTCCATGTAATCTTCTTTACTTCCATTATCATAATTCAGTGGCTGCAATCTTCTCAAAGGCAAGGAACAATCTTTCAACACAATGAATGAGCCCTAGACCTTACTTAGAGAGCACAAACTGCAAACCATAGTCTGTCCGGAGGCCACGAAGGTGTTTTGTTCAACCTGCAAAGAATTTGGAAAACTTTGACATTAAAATCTAGGCCAGGTTGGGTGCAGTGGCTTATGCTTACAATCTTAGCAATTTGGGAGGCTGAGGCAGGAGGATCACGTGAGACCAGGAGTTTGAGAGCAGCCTGGGCAATATAGTGAGACCCCATCTCTACAAGAAATAAAAACACTAGCTGGATATGATGGCATGTGCCTGTAGTTGCAGCTGCCTGGAGGGCTAATGTGGGAGGATTGCTTGAGCCTGGGAGGTTGAGGCTGCAGTGAGCAATACTTGTATTACTGCACTGCAGCCTGGGTGACAGACTGAGACCCTGTCTCAAAAAAACACAAAAAAAATCTAGGCCAGCGTTCTTGCACAGTAACAAGTCCCTACAGCAAGAGGCAGTTACGGAGAATACCCAGTTTACAACGATCCTCACCACTCTCCATTGGCTCCCAACACACTGTTACTTTCCTTATTTCTTGACTTGGCTGGGGCCTTTTCTAGGTGCAACATTCCCTGGCTCTGATGGGCATTTGACCTGGGATCCATATTAAATGAGCAATCAACATTTAAAAAATGAAGACATTTTGTAGATTAGAATAAATAATTGGAAGAAAAGTATTTTCAAAAGAGGAGTGAGCATGGCTTTTTTGGAACAAGAGTGAGTTGGAGTATAATTTTTTCCCAGTTATTATATCCCAAGCCAGAGTCATTCATTTTCATGATTTAAAATGTCTCCAAATGGTTGGTTCTCTACATTTTTCCAAAGCCAAAATAGTTGCTGTGTCTATACAAACCACTCCATGACCATCTAAAATATGTGTGATAAATGTATAGTAAGCTAGATTGATCTTGGTGAAGGAAGGCGGAACTGCTACTTACAAGTGCCACAGGATATTCACTCAGAGTTTATATACAGCTAATTACAGATATGTCCAATTTAAGGTGCTCCTAACAATTTGAAAACATTCCATGATAATCCATTTATAACAAAACACTGGACCCTAATGAAATAACTCAGATTTCATCACCTTATTTCCACTAGAATCTTCATCTTGTCTGCCCACTGCCTCCGTGATTGCTGCTTGGCTGCTCTTCCCATCCCATTAAGGAAGCAAATAGTTTCCGAAAGTAGTTTAATTGGCGTGTAAGTCAGGAAGCCACTTCTAATTGTAGTTCAATGATGCCGTTTTAAAAGCCACAGTCTGCTGAGGGCCATCCTGGAAGAGAGGGTATTTTATCTGGTAACGGCAAAGTAGCACATGTGGGAAGCTTTCATTACCAGTGGACTTCTTGAACACAGTAGAGTAGATACGGTATTCCACGGGTTCCATAAAACATCTTCCAGAAAGTCACACATAAAAAATCGAAGCAAACAAACAGAAAACAAATTATCAACTATTTCAAAATCATGTTACCTCTAAATCCATAAATATTCTTCCATAATAGAAATGAAAGAGATAAATATATACATTTTAAGAGATTATGAGAAAATTTCCCTTTATATATGGGGGAAGTATATGTAAGTGATTTATTGTAATTATATAATAATAAATTATCTTTGACTTTCTTGACCATTATGTTTCTAGGTGACCGGGCTTCACTCCTGCAAATGCCCAGAAAGTAGGGACGCCTGGTGAATGAATGTCTTTATGAGGAAGAGGAAGGTGTTGTAGTCAGGCAGACTTTGCCAGGCCTTGGTGATATTGAACCCATCATAAAATCAAAAGAGTCCTGCGATTTGGCCTTCCAACTCGGCACCTTCTTTCCTTCCAGGGTGTTAGTAATAAAAAACTGAAAAAATGGTGCCTGTTCTCCTGCTGATGTCCAGCTCAGTAGTTATTAACATATGTATGGTCCCCAAATGCCTCACAGTGAGCCCTGTACATAGTAGTGGCTCAATAGGTAGTTGTTAATTTCCTGATCTGACCTGTGGTGCCCGCCACAGGAGTGTGGTTGATGTGCCAGTCCATTCAAGACACAACTTAAATGGTCTGTCCCCACCCCAGGTCAACAGAATCTTGAATGCAAATATCTCTAATAGTGCTTAGAATGTACTATAGCAACAGCAAGAAGCAGCTGAGAATGACTGACCCCACTGCATGAAATGAGATTGATGGACAGTTCTCTATGCAGTTACCTTAATTATGGATGGAAGTAAGGTAGATAGATGGATAGACTAGTAAATATGAGTATAAATAAAGCAATTAGAATTAATTACAATGTTTCTACCTATTATTTCTTTTTCTTCATCTATCTATCCATCTACTATGTAAATACAGTACTTAATAAATGCTATACAATGGTGTTCTGGTAGTTAGCTTTTAATTCTTCCCAAGGAACTGAAGAAACAGGTGTGTTAGTTTCCTAGGGCAACCATAAACAAAGTGCCACAACTTGGGTGGCTTAAACAACAGAAATCTATTGTCTCACAGTTCTGTAGAAAAGAAACTCAAAGCTTGTTCTGAGATGTTGGTAGGGTTGGTTCCTTCTGAAGGCTAGGAGGGAGAATCTATCCCATGCCTGTCTCCTAGCTTCTGGTGGGCTGCTGGCAATCTGTAATGGTCCTTCATTTGTAAAAGCATCACTGTGATGATTTCTGCCTTTCCCTTTACATTGCATCCTCCCTATGTGATGTCTCTTGGTCTAAATTTCCCCTTTTTATAAGAATGCCAGGCATATTAGATTAGGGGCCATCCTACTCCAGCAGGACCTCATCTTAGCTAATTACGTCTGCAATGACCCTATTTCCAAATAAGGCCACATTCTGAAATACTAAAAGTTACGACTTTAGCCCATAAATTTGGGGGGACCACAGTTCAACCCATAACAGCAGATATGCTTAAGCAAAGTGTTCTCACCTTTCCTGTGCTACATTGTGTCCAGATCCCACTGACACTTCACTGTTTGTCTTACACTATTCTTGTCTTGTGTAAAAGTGCGCTGGGATGGTTATTACTTTGCTAGGGACTTCATTGTAATTGATAACTCCTAGGCCAGGAAAAGGCCAGGCTTTAAGAGCAGACTTCATCAATTCTGTGTAAAAGAGGTTGCCCTTCAGCCATGCTGTGTGGGTGTCCACCGCCTGTTATGTGTTAGGTGAAAAAGGCTTCTCTAGGTGGTTGTGTCCTGTGAGAGCTCTTCTCTGTGTCTTCCTCTGCTTTCTTGTCCCAATGTTGGGCTGGCTGCCAAGGGTAACTGCCAGATTGATGTGGACAGGCTCCTTCACTGCCCAGAAATGCACTCTGACAGGTGTACTGCCTTTGATCATTGACTATGGACTTTAACATTTAACAGCACTATACTCAGCCACATGGTCTGCATGGATGCTATTCAGTAAAACCGCCAGATTGGTCACAACCCTTTGATTTAGACTTTTAAAACTAAGTTTCTCATCCCCACTTTGTCACTAAGCATGTAAGTAAAAATAGAAATTCAAAAACTTTACAAAGCTAGGTCAACGTATGTCCCTGGGCTTCCCTTTATCTATGTAACCTATGACCCTGTCACAACTAAAAGTAAAATTGCTTACATATCACATTCTGTCCAAAAGCTTCTACTAGCTGGATGTAATGGAAGTTTAGTTTACATTTGTCATTTGGGTAATAATCAATAATATTTATTAAGCTCACATTAAGTTAATAAATAGTAGAATTTCGGTTATCTAGACTTCTTGGAGGATAAGTCAATTCAGAGAGCTGAATTTCTGGATGACTATTATCATTTTCACCCCAACATAAAGAATTAAGTAAATAAATAACCTTTGGATGTAATTTTTTCCTGACTAAATTCTATGTTTTGACACTTACTTTAAAAACTACGTACTTACTTTTTTATTAAAAATATGTTTTTAACATATTTTTTCTGAATTTTATTATAAATTTTATTATAGCCCATAGCAATAAAAATACATGACTATTTGACCCTACACTAGTACAACAAAACTTTCATTTCCTTTTTTCAGATGTTGGATCTTCATATATACCCACTGATATGGTTTGGATCTGTGTCGCCGCACAAATCTCGTGTCAATTGTAATTGCATTGAAGGTGTGGCCTGGCGGGAGGAGATTGGATATTGGAGGTGGTTTCTCATGAATGCTTTAGCAGCATCCCCCTAGTGCTGTTCTTCTAGCAGAGTTCTCAGAACAGCTGGCCGGTTAAAAGTGTGTGGCACCTCTCCGCTCTTTCTCCTCTTCCTGCTCCTGCCGTGTAAGATGCCTGCTCCCACTATGCCTTCCACCACGAGTAAAAGCTCCCTGAAGCAGATGCTGCCATGCTTCCTGAACAGCCTGAAGAACTGGGAGCCAACTGAACATCTATTCTTTATAAATTACCCAGTCTCAGGTTTTTTTGTTTTTTTTGTTTGAGACAGAGTCTCTCTCTACCACCCAGGCTGGAGTGCAATGGCACGATCTTGGCTCACTGCAACCTCTGCCTCCTGGGTTCAAGCGATTCTCCTGTCTCAGCCCTCCGGAGTAACTGGGAATATAGGCATGCGCCACCCCGCCAGATTAATTTTTTATTTTTGGTAGAGACAGGGTTTCACCACGTTGGGCCAGGCTTGTCTTGAACTCCTGACCTCAGGTGATCTGACCTCCTCGGTCTCCCAAAATGTTGGTATTACAGGCATGAGCCACTGCGTCTGGCCTCAGGTATTTCTTTATAGCGGTGTGAGAATGAATTAATACACTCGTATTAACCGTCTGGTTTGGACACTGCTTATATTGGCTGTCTTGCTGCTTCCAATCTACCATGGAAACCAGGTTTTCAAATGTGTCAGGTATCCGTACACGGTAAGTAGAAATGGATTTGGACTTGGTGCCATGTGTGAAACATTCATGAATGTTTGTGTTTGGGTACTATGATACCCATTCGGGTTTCTCAGGCTCTCTCAGTACTTCTTCTCAGTTTATTGTATCTGCTAGTGATATATCCAGAAATATGAGGTTTCCAAATACCTATTTGAAAATTCCAATATTCCAGTATGTCAAATATCCTGGAGAGGTGAGGCCTCCATTCTACTAATTAATAATAAGTGCACTTTCACATATATTATCTCTTCTTCTATGACCCCAGTTTTTCTGTATCAAGCTTCAAAGGGTTGACAATCTTGGACTACACAAGGCATGCAGGCAAAGAAGATTAAGGACATTTACAAAGGAGTAGGCATTTAAAGATCTTAATAGAACATTTATAGGTTCTCACATGGGAGAAATTTACCAGAAAAGAAGTATTCTACCCACAGGACTGAAGAGAAATCAAGATAAGAGGGCTCTTAAGGGAACAGGAAGTAAGATGAAATTATATAAATAGGAAAGCACTCATGGAGAGGAGGGATGAACGCCTAGGGACTAAGACTAAGTCCTAAGAAACGCACCTTGGCAAGGGCTGGGAAAAGTGTTAAGGAAGGAGTTGCAGGGCCCTGGAGAAGCAGGAAAGTGTGGTATCATTGCCTGTCAATCAATCATCTCCGTGTTTTCTACTTCATTCTCTTGGATGGATGCTTCAAATGTGTTATTTTCACAAACAAAACAGAGTTAAGATTGTGCTTTGTTCCCTCCCCAACATGTCTGGGATAGGGATACACCTAATTCTAGGGCAACTAGATGCAAGTTACACAGTGCCCTAAGCCATCTATCTATTCCTTCCTGGCCTCATCACCTTTTTTACTACCCCCCACTCCCAATCACTAATGTGGCCTCTGTTTCCTTTGAAGGTTCCCTGTTGTCAGGTTCCTCTTTGGCAGGGACCCAGCCTGATACCTCTTATGATGTCATTCCTAAGGACATGATATTACTAAGGATAATTATATTCCTGCATCGTTGGTGCCCTTGCACCACATTCAGGTAGAATAGGTACTTGACACTCATATGTAGGAAGAACTATTTAGCCAAATCATACTAAATTACCAACCTTCAACCAATTTTGACCTACAAAAGTTTTCATAATATTCAATCTAATGACTTTTCTCCCTACTCCCTGTGAAAGAAATTACTATATACTACTATTTTGGTCCACTGATATGTGGTTACATAGACCCACTTATTTAAAAAAGAGCTCATGGGGTGAGCTGTTTTGCAATTCAATGTTTCTTTAACTTTAATCCAAGTTTATCCGATATTATTTTCCTTGGGAAAAAAAACCACTTTATCTTTCTCAAGGTATGTGTTTTCCTTTTTGCCTGCAACAGTTTCCTGATGTTGTAGCAGCAAGGGCATTAGGGTTTGTAAAATTAAGGAAACCGCTACATAAATAATCATATTTCTTAGGTATATGCTCATGAAATCCTTTAACAAAATTTTATTTAAGGACCCAAAATTTCAATTTATGTTATGGATTGCAATGAAAAAATTCTTTAATACTTTGGAGTTCAACAAATGGTAGCTATTACAAAATAGAGATTCACAAGTAGGATTAACAAAGGCCATGTTGCATGCAGTGAAACAGCTGTTTCCTTTAAAGAAAAGATTGCCTCTTCTAAATGTGGAAATGCTGAAACGCATTCCTCTAAGAGATCATCCAAAGAGTAAGTTTTCAAAAATTGCTTAAAATCACAGAGTTTTTAAACTGAAAATGGTTAGAGGCTACTGAATCCAACCTTCTAATTTTTTAGAATAGGAAAGAGACTTAAGTAAATTTATCCAGTTGGTAGAACTGCAATTATAATCCGAATTCCTGAAATCTTAGTGAAATTTACTGCCAAACCTATTCAGTGAAAGACTGAGTCATGAAAAAGCACGAACAGTGACTAACTACACAGGGTGTCCAGTGATCCTCAAGCTCGCTGAACTGCACCCTGGCCAGCCATCACATAGAGGGATGTAACATTCCTGTGTTCCTTTTTCTTTTGTACAATTTCATGGGAATTGGTGTTCTCCAGGAACTTAGTTCATCTGCTGCCAACCAATTCTGATTTTCAATTAGTTTCCTGAAACAGTAAGTAACCAAAGGTGGTTCTTAGTGTAAAGTGGGAGATATGACTATATTAAGTATGACACTGAATTCTGAAAATTGATGGCTTAAATGAGATTCCAATGGGAGGGAAAATTTGGTGTTTGCACACAATGAAAAAGATGGCACCCTCTTGTCAAAATTGATACTGTTCAGTCAACACCATGTGTACCTTAACTTAACATAATGAAATAGCACCTGGAAAAAGTGTTCCTTCCTTGTCTCTTTAGGGCATCAGAAATCCCTGGAATTTCCTGGATTTTGAGTGCATGGAAGGTTAATCCCAGGAAGCTTTCTGAGCTCAGAGTGTTTCCAGTCCAAATGAGAATATGAAGCTCTAAGGCAGCCTGCAAGCAGGCGGAACTTGGGGGTTGGCTACAGCTGATTTTCTTAGGATTGAATAGAACTTAAATTTACCCCTGTGGGAATCTGGACTGGCTCAAGTTCAAGAGTTTGTTCTTCGCCTGACATATGCAGGTGAAATGTGTAGTGGTTCTACAAAAGGAAACTTATTTCTAAGTATAAATATAAGGGAAAAAGTTACCAAATTTATGCAGGTTTGATTACTTTTTTGTTATTAAAATATGTCCTTTCACTTTCTCTTCACCACGGATGTAAGATATGAATTGAGAAGTTGACACAAATATCATTTTAATGAAATAATTATCTTGTGTCCCATGGAGAGTTGGATTTACAACTTGATACCATCACATAACTATATGCTATTGAAAATGGGTAAGAGTAAGAATTTAATTTAAAAGAATTTGAATGCTTTAAAAACTTTCATTTCAGGAGATTAGAGGGGTTGCTATCTGTCATCATTCATTCACAGGTCGCTTTATAATAAGAGTCAGCTAGTTGCCCCCAAATACATCCTCCCCCTTTTGCTTTCTAATATGGCCCTAATATTAAGTGAACATTGACAAACAACATTTTAGGCTCCTCGGCAGCAAGGGATGGCCATGTTACTAAGTTTTGGCAAATAAGTTAAAAATAGAAGTATTGTGTGCTGTTTTGAGAAGATTTCTTTAATAAGAAGAAGCATGAGCATGCTCTTCTCCACTTCTTTTTTCTTTTCTTCAGCATTTAATATGAATCTCATGTAGTGGTTGGGGCTTCAGAAGCCATCTTGTGCCATGTGGAAGACAGTTGGCAGAGCAAAGAACAGAAAAGAGCTAGACTTTGGATAATTAATGCGGCTGCAAAGCTAGCCTGGATTAAAAGCCTCTGAATGTCTTTTGCATGAGAGATAAATTAGCTTCCTTCTTGCTTAAGCCATCATTGTTTTCTGTTTTCTTTTTTTTTTTTTTTCATCACATTAAATCTAATCCTTAAACCGTACAATCATCGAATGATCAGTGATGATTTACTCTGTGGAAGTTTTCTGAGAACTGACTGATAATATTACATGTGGCAGGAGCAACTATACTTTCCGTCAGCCCATAAGTTAGGAATTGACACCTTTTCTCTAGTTTTAGAACGTGTACCTCACTCACTCTTTCCCAGCGGAAGAGAAATAGCTGATCTTATTGGTGAATTTCGGGATGGGCTGAGTGTGTCTGCTTCAGGCTAAGCTTCTCTCAGCTTCCCCTTGTGATCAGTTTCCCCTGGCTGACTCCACCCACAGCAGAAGAAGCCTACACTCATGCCCAGAAAGTCAACTTCAGTGAGGAAGTACTTTGGCAGCCTAATAGGTCCTCACATCACAAAGGAAGCTTTATCCATTTGTAAACTTGTTTCTCATCTCCTTTCCTATGTTCTATTTCTTAACTGGCTTTGATTTGGGGCAGGGGGCTGTTTTGTGGAGGGGAATGATTACCCATTATCCTCAAACCCCAAGAATAAGGGTCACTAAGAGGATCCATCAGATTTTTCTAAGATATTTTAATAGTCCTTTTATTTTATGATGTCATGTAGCAAAAGGTAACATCACTGCTATTAGATTACTCCTGGAAGATAATTAACAGAAACAAAATTCGTATTTCTAATTTTGAAATCACCTTAAGTAAATTGTGTTCCATTTGTGTTTCATATAATTATTTTTTATGCTCTAGCAAAAATATTTATGAAGTTTTATAAAGAGGCCATTATAGAGATATTTCTTAAATCCAGAATCATACAGGCATACTTACAGGAAAATCATTACAAAGTTTGTTTTGTTTTGTTTTGTTTTTTGTTTGTTTGTTTGTTTGTTTTGAGACAGAGTCTTGCTCTGTCTCCCAGGCTGGAGTGCAATGGCACAATCTCAGCTCAACGCAGCCTTCGCCTCCCAGGTTCAAGCAATTCTCCTGCTTCAGCTGCCCAAGTAGCTGGGATTACAGGCATGCACCACCACGCCCAGCTAATTTTGTATTTTTTTAGTAGAAATGGGGTTTCACCATGTTGGCCTGGCTGGTCTCGAACCCCTGACCTCAAGTGATCCACCGGCCTCGGCCTCCCAAAGTGCTGGGATTACAGGCGTGAGCCACCATGCCCAGCCCAAAGTTTTTAATCATCTAGTCCTCTTGTTGAAGAGCCACAACCTGGCATAGTAATTATTTACATAAATATACTGCAAACCATAACGTGGGGTTTTTATGACATAGTTGTAAACAGTTTGGATTTCAAAACAATTTACCAAAGTCTTCTCTTTGAAACCACTGTATATTTTGCTAAAAATACAGAAAATGTAAACTTCTCAAAGTCCATACTTGAAACTCTTTATTCTGTTAAAGGGCCATTATTCTAGACCTAGTTTGAAAACGAGAATTTCTTAGAAATGGGCGTTTAATTTAATTAAATGCCATTATGATAAAATTGAGAAATTAGTAGTCTTTCCTCCAAGACTGAGGTGCCACACTAATGACTCCCCAGGTATTCAACCATCCCTGTTTTTCTCAAATAAATAAGTTATGATCAAGGTTTATGATTTACTATGTATGGCTGCATTTTGTTCACTAATATTTTAAGTGAGACTTTCATTATAAATATCCCTAATTGAGGTTTCCTTGGTTTTCTATGTTTCTTGTGGGATTTTTGATTTTTTGCTTTTTTTGTTTGTTTGTTTTGGCACTAATACAGATTTTAGATACAAATATTTTTTGTATTTTTGCTTTGTTAGGCTGAATTGTGAATCATATCACTTTCTATGTTCTGAAACAATTTAATAGTGCATAAACTAAATGTTCCCTGAAATATTTAAATAAATCACTTGTAGAAACCCAAAATATTTTATGTAGACTATTTGATAAATGTTTAAATTTAACACTTGGTTATCATCTACACATATTGTATGCTTCATACTGAACCAATTTGATAGTTTTCAAAAAATACTTATTTATTCTGACTTTTGAATTTAACACACCATTGGGCATGATATTTTATGACAATAATAAATGTCTTCAAGTATTTAAGTTCTTAAATTTTTTAAAGTTTTGGTTAGATTTTTCCAAAGTTTGTTTACTTTTTTCCTGAAAACAATCATCTTCTGATTTTTTCCCCAAATAATCAGCTCTTTGGGATGAGTATTATTACAATAATTAATTAGATTAATTAATTCCATAATTTTTGTATTACAATAACTCTTTTTGAAATACACAAGATGCCTAGATTTAGATAGATATTTAAAATAGATGTGTAAGGAAAAATTTAAATAATGTTAAATCATAGTAATTTATTATAATATTGTTTCCAATTATTCAGATTCGTCAATGTATCATTAAACTCTTACTCTTCTATTGTTTACTGTAAAGGAGGTGAAGACAAACACAGAAGCAGATAAATATAACATAGACTCACAAACAGATAATTAGGCTACTAGTATGTGCATTCCAGAGATACACATTGGGTATTATAGAAACACACACATCAGTTTAGTTATCCAGCTAGGACCTGGGGCATCAGGAAAAACCTCTTGGACAAAGTGATACTTGAGCCTGGTATTAAAGAATGTGTAGAAAATTCAGGCAAAACTTGGAAAGGGGAAGGGATAGGGCACTGCAGGGAGAGAAGAGAGTAGGGACAAAGACACAGAAATGTGACAAGGCATGGCCTGTGTTGGGAACCATGGCTGTTTGGGGTTACTGGAGTGTCACCATTGAGGTCAGGGAGGGAGGCATGGCCTCATACACCTGGTCAGGAATTGGACTCTATCCTAAGTGACAATGAGGTTTAAATATGGAAGAAAAGGTTAAATCTGAGGTAGAGCAATTTCACTTTTTTGCCACATGTGGGATATATTTGAGAGACACAAGAATGGGAAACAGATTAGACAACATTAGAGAGTTGAATAAGAGATGAGAAAGTAGAGGTAAGAAAGTATTGATAGTGGTTTCAAGAAGTTTGCATTATAAGAACAGGGGTTCTTACAACCACTGATGTGGGTTTGCGGGGTGGTGTTTATTGGGAGCCAAGATGAAGACAGGTTCAGAGGGTTTTTTCATAAGATGGAAACATATTTCTGTCCATACATGCTGAGGAGAAGAAACTGATAGAGAAGAAGAGTGCATAGAAAAGGAAGATAAGGGTGAGGATGGACCAGGTCCTGGAGGATGCCGAAGGTTTGGAATCAAGGTCATGGGTAGAGTTGGGGGCATGATGGAAAAGTTGGTCTTGGACAAGAGTAGAAGCCCCTCATCTCCTGAGCATGGAGGAGATGTGCAAGGATCTTCCCCCATAAGCTGTAAGCTTTCTGAAGCCTGAGATCCTGAATCTTAGCTGATGGTAAACACTACATCTCTTGTTGGTGAGTGAAACGATGGATGGAAGTAGACATCTTAGGTAAGAGTGAATAAAAAAATGAGGGCAATCACCCCCACAGCCTTAGTTTGCTTAAGAAAATGTCTAGGTCATATTGGCAAGCTATTAGTATGCATTAATTTTGTTCAACATCTCTCATTTCTTCAGTGGAAGCATCAGGACCCTTCCTTCCCCTGTGGCTCCACACTGGTCAATCTCCTACACCTTCACTGAGTCTTTTCACTGAACTTTTCCTGGTAATCTGGTTTTTATTAGACACTGGTAGTGAATAGGCCCTTCTGCAGAGTGTGGCCTTGGCAACTGGGTATCTCAGGACCAGCTGAGAATGCCATGAGTAGGGGCTGTTAAATAAACTTAAACCACCCTTCCCCCAACTTAAATAGCATGTATATTATTTTAACTCCAAGACAAGTCAGCGTTAGCATTTCTGTGATGCTCAGCACTTGCCTTGCTCCGCATTCAACTCCTCACCATGTGGCAATGGTTTCCTGACTGTTAGCAGCGTGGTCCTCACAGATTTACAAGGCATGGATGGTGCACTCCCAGAGGCTCATGTCCAAGTCGCATTTACTTGCATGGACTCAATGCTTAATCCGGTGCTGGGCATTATGTCATTGTATCAAGCAGTGAAACAAATTAATAAATGAATGGTCAGATTTGTTTAAAAATGTGTACCTCCTTGGAACACCACTGACCAACCTGAAAGTTCCTTCTTGTCTTCCTCCCTCCTCCTTCCTCGCCCCAGCTCCCTCTCCCCTTCCTTGACTTACATGTCACCTCCAAGCTACCAGTTCTTAACTTTGCCTGCACTTTGGTATCCTCCAGCGATTTAAAAATATAGATGTCTTGGTCCTGCTCCTGCAGATTTTGATTTGGTTGGTCATGAGTGTGACTCTTTTAAAACAAACAACCCATGGGACCCTATTGTGCAGCCCAAGTTGAAAACGATGTATTCCTCGCACTGACTGAGGACCTCGGTTCTGGCGTCTTCCTCGCACTGACCGAGGACCTCAGTTCTGGTGTCTGCCTCGGCACCTGCATCCCACCTGCTTCCCTCCTGCTTTTCACCTCTATAATCCTCACCACCTTGTCAGGAGCTGCTCGCTCTGGCCAGAAGCAGGCCTGATACAAGCTGCTTGTGTGCACGTCAGCGTCACGCCGCAGCAGTGATAGGCTCAGTCCGACCATCTAAGATTGTCTGAGAGACTGCTTTCGAATCACTGCTTCCCATGCATTGAGCCGCCTGGAAGGGTTTCCTAGAACCACATACAACAGGGAGTTGTTCTTCTCCAGGACGGCCTCTCCTAGAGGGGACAATAGTCCATCTTCTTTCATGGTGGGTTTGTTCCTCCCTGTCCACGCCCCATACCACCCTCACCCTTTTGAAGCAAAGA
The DNA here is from genome assembly GCF_008728515.1 of Papio anubis. Taxonomy (NCBI): domain Eukaryota; kingdom Metazoa; phylum Chordata; class Mammalia; order Primates; family Cercopithecidae; genus Papio; species Papio anubis. Next base: position 67,798,935 of record NC_044983.1, read on the forward strand.
CTATGTGTAAATTCTTTAAATTATGCTTAAAATCAGTCATTCTCAAGGTGAAAGCAGATTTCTCCTGAGGACATGGCTACTTAGATTGTGCTACCGACTTTGTATCATAAAGAGAAACGGTTGTGCGAGTTGTCTCAGTTCCACTTATTAGGAAGAGCATGCCGTCTTACCCGCAGCTCTGCTGCCACCTCCTGGCCGCCTTCAGAATAACATCTTTTCAGCTCTTGCTAAGTAGCTTCTGTTTTTCTTGGATATCATTACTTTGTTTTACGTTTCTTTCTCATTTCCCTTCCCCCTCATATTCTCAGCACTACTCTTCTAGATTTTGGTTAGACTATTTAATGTCTCTTATAGATTCGTGTTGCACATCTGAGAATTTATTTTTTATTATGGAGCTGGCCAAGTCAGAAAAACACAGAGAGAGAGAGAGAAAGAGAGAGAGAGAGAATTAGCCATTTGCACTTTGCTGCCAAATAATCAGACACTTGATATCCCTAGGAAATGCACCAGCTGGCCTCGCCATGCTTCATGCTTGAATCAGCCAGGTTAGCAGCATCCTCCACCTGGCCAGCATCCCCATGTGTATTATTTGTCCATTCTTGCACTGGTATAAAGAAATACCTGAGACTGGGTAATTTACATGGTTCTGCATGCTGTACAGGAAGCATAGTGGCTTCTGCTTCTGGGAAAGCCTCAGGAAACTTACAATCATAATGGAAGGTGAAGGGGAAGCAGGCACATCTTACATGGCTGGAGGAGGAGCAAGAGAGTGAGGGAGGAGATGTTACGCACTTTTAAACAACCAGATTTCATGAGAACCCTATCACGAGAACAGCACTAAAGGGATGGAGCTAATGCATTAGAAACCGCCTCCATGATCCAATCACCCAGACAAGACTTCACCTTGGATATTTCTTTTCTTTCTTTTCTTTTCCTTTCCTTTCCTTTTCTTTCCTTCCTTCCTTCCTTCCTTCCTTCCTTCCTTCCTTCCTTCCTTCCTTCCTTCCTTCCTTCCTTCCTTCCTTCCTTTCTCTCTCTTTCTCTCTCTCTCTCTTTCTTTCTCTCTTTCTTTCTTTCTTTCTTTCTTTCTTTCTTTCTTTCTTTCTTTCTTTCTTTCTTTCTTTCTTTCTTTCTTTTTCTTTCTTCCTTTCTTTCTTTCTTTCTAGCAGAGTCTCCCAACCTCCTGGAACTTCAAGCAAACCTCCCACCTCAGCCTCCAGAGTGACTGGGACGACAGGTGTGCATGACCACACCTGGCTAATTTTTTTTTTTTTTTTTTGAGATGTGGTTTCATTTCCCTATGTTGCCCAGGCTGGTTTCGAACTTCTGGCCTCTCGTGATCCACCTGCCTCTACTTCCCAAAGTGCTGAGATTACAGGTGTGAGCCACCATGCCTGGCCCTGGGGATACATTTCAACATGAGATTTGGGTAGGGACACAGATCCAAACCATATCACCATGATAGCCATTGTTTTATTATCAAAGGCAGTATTAAATACCATAGTAAATAAGCTTTTTGGTGAATTCCTACCTTCATTTTTTAAGTCATATTTATGATAGATATTAATTTCATTTTAACGTTTTGTGATTATTACTAATGTTTATCAGTAGAAGGTAACATTACTACTCTCCAATATGAAGAATAATTTCTTAAAAAACACAAATTTAAGGAGATACTTTTACTTTTTAGCCTACATTTTTTTCTCAATGAAACAGTATTTTGGGGCCTACTCACCTCTCACTTTATGCCATTGAACTATGGACCCAGGTTAGATCATTGGTTTGGATTAAAGATGGTAAAAATATTTTTTTCTAAGAGCAAACTGTCCCTTAGTACATATAAGGTTTGGGTCATTTGGTGGATTTTGAGAAAGTAAATGTGAACTTAAAATGCTTAGTTTAATTTCCCTAATCACCCAGGTGATGGCAGCATATCCACATTTTATCAACTCTGAACACATAAGGGAAAGGAAATCACCTCTACTTAGTACTGCTAAATATGAATTTCCTGTAATTAGCTCCAAATAATTTCAGTTTTCAAAGTCTTTTAGTACTAATACTGTAATGTCAAGTATTTTAAACATAGAACTGAATAATTACTGAGACCACATCTGTAATTTGCCTACAGGTGAGCTGCATTTTGATTGCATGACTCCTTCCTTTGGCAATAACAGACCAATCAATTATTTTCTAGATTAGCAATGTCCAGTAGAACTTTCTGTCATATAACTGTGCTGTTCAATATGGTAGCCACTAGGATCGTAACCAAATGTGGCTATTGAGCACTTGAAATGTGTTGATGCTACTAGTACTACCAGTAAGTAGTGCCACTAGTGCTCCATAGGAACTAACTTTTAACTTTATTTACTTTGAATTAAATTAAATATATATCATCATGTATGATGGTAGCTATTGTTACTGGAGTACACAGTGCTGGTTGATACAAGTGACTTAGGCAACAAGTCAACATGTTTCTCAAACTGACTGATTGCTACTTTGTGGGTTAAAGCTTATTCAACTGTGTAAGCTTATTCAACTGTGTAAGCATATCTAACCAGAGAAGGCTGTTAAAATTAACTTTTAATGGGAATTCCCAGTCTTGTTCCTGACCTAACTCTTGATCAGATTCTCTCCAATCCCACTAACTCTTCCTGAAGCTCACCCCCCAGCGCCACTCTTCAACCCACACCTTCTTGCCTCTTCTGTGAACTGATTGATACTTTTTTTGTCCTTTGTGGACCTCCCATTCATGTGCGGCCTCTGACCATGGGCCTCAGCATTCCACACATTCTCCCTGGGTTATCCCACTCATTTCACAGCTTTAATTCCTGTCTCTGGGCTGCTGATTTCCAAATCTATAGAAGCAGCAACCCTGACCTGGGCAATACTTCTCAAGGCCAAATCCAACTGCTTCATGGACATCTTCACCTGGGCAGCTCCCATGTGAAATATCCATAACTAAACTTACATTCCTCTAAGTCTGCTTCTCCTCTAAGCTATATTTTCATTACAGCCCATCAGTTACCCGAGTCAGATACTGAGTCCACCGCCTCAACTTTTTCTCCTTCACTTTCCCCACATTCTACTGATTTTAGCTTCTGATAGTTTCCAAATCGATCTCCCATCTCTCCACCCTCATGGCTATTGCCTTATTCAGTCTTTCATCATTTCTCCCCTACTGCAATTGTTCACTTGATGGTTTCCTTATTTTGTTTTGTCTTCCTCAAATCCTTTCTCCCCACAGCCACATCTTTCTAAAGACGTCTTTGCCACTGAACATTCTCCTGTGGCTCCTGCACTGCCTAGGGATTAAGACCAGAGCTTTTACACTGTTCACCATGACCTGCTCCATATAATGACCCAGCCTCAACCCCCACCACTCCAGTCTCTCACTCTGCCCCGTCATGCTTTCAACTGCTTGTGACTCCCTGGACACACTGCTCTGTTTCCCGTCTCTCTTTTCATACCTCTGGGGTTTTATCCATCTTGCTCCATTCACTAGAAATATTCTCTGAGCAATCCTCCCTTCTTTCCTAGCTAAGAACTATTTATTCAGGCACAATTCAAGCAGCATTTCCTCTAGGAAGCTTCCATTCAATTCCTGGACTAGACAAAATTACCTTACACAGTCTTTTTGCACATCGTTGTCACTGTAATTATAATTGTTGATTTCTCTCTCAGCTGCTTGAATGCAAGGATTTTCTCTTATTCAATGATTGCATACAGTTGATGCTCAAAATTTTAATCAAACTTTTGCATGAAATTCACATCAAATTGTAAAAGCTATTTCTCCGTTTCAATAGATGTACAGAAAAGTAAAGGGTGAGTGTTTATAGAAGAAAATTGTGAGCCACTCTGGATTGGACTTTTCTATATCCAAATTGTCCCAAACTTTCTACAGGAACTTGCCAATCACAATAGATTATTATTATTCTTCTTTTAACAAAATCATCCCAAGTGACCTGTAGCTCATCTCAAATGCCTGCTTTGAAAATGAACATTCAAAGTCAATGCTACCAAATAATGCCAATGAGCTAACATCAAAGAAACACTAAAAAAGAATAATTTTCGAAGTTTGCCTTTATCAATGTTGTTCAAAGCCTGATTTTGAGGACTTCGTCTTGACCTCCCCTGTGCTTTGTTGGGCTTGTCAATTCTTTAGTAGATGGATCCTTGTGATCAGGAGTAAACCCGGGGCTTGGATCATTGAGCTGGCTCAGTGTCTACAGCCTCTTGGTCTGCCTGCACTCCTCACACTGTGCCCTGGGTGCTAAATGTCCCATCCAAGCCTGAAATCCACACTCCACAGAGAGATGTCATCTCTCTGGACCACTTTCACTGTGCAAAAATCAGCTGCTTGCAAGAATGGCTTGATCTGGTGAGTGATGTATGGAGCAGCCAATTTCTCTTTTAAACTAAAAGTCAAAATAGTTAAAATTTTGCTAACCTTAAGGCATTACATTTAGATGATCTCCTCTTCAAAATGGAAGCATGGTGGTTAAAAGGGAAATGTGATTTTCCATCAATTTCATTGAATTGAATTTTCCCTCAGGTGTGGCGCTTTCAAATTTACAAACCTTTCAGATTTTAGAGTCACACTACAACTGTAAGCTAGTATTTTACTTAATGATGTCATTACATGACTAGCATTATACCCATCATTTTAAAGGAATCCTGCGTAAAAAGTCACTGATATTATAGAAAGTCATTCCAGAGTTAGAGACATACACATATACACAAGAAACAGTCACAAATTATTTTGTATCAGAAAACTTGTCAAATATTTAAATAATTTAACCAATTTTTATAGTACTCTTGTCTTAGTCCATTCAAGGGGTTATAACAAAATGCCTGAGACTGAGTCACTTATAAACAACATAGATTTATTTCTCACAGTTCTGGAGGCTGGAAAGTCTGAGATCAAGGCACTGGCAAGTCAATGGTTGGTGAAGGCTGCCCTCTGTGCTTCCAAGATGTAGCTTTGTGGCTGCATCCTTCAGACGGAATGAATAATGTATCCTCACATGGCAGAAACCCTTTAATAAGGCACTAATCCATTAGCCCACATGGTCTAACCCCTCCTGAAGGCTCCACCTCTTTATTCTGTTGCATTGGGAATTAAGTTTCAACACAAATTTTGAATGGGCACAAACATTTAAACCATAGCAATTCTCTTTGATTTATCTCTTTTTTTAAAAAAGTAGGCTACTTACAAAATTGGAACGTCACAAGGCAGAACTCTCATGAGGTAACTTTTTTCCGATGTAATATATATTTCAAGGCAGATTGATTACAGTTGATGAATTTTCACCACTAATCTCACATTTAAAAACTTGGTGATTGAGAAGAACAAGCTGTTTAGCATAAATATTAAGCTTTCAAAAGAGAAAAACTAGCTTTGACTCCATGTAGCTTTCTGCTCCACCCATCTATAGTTGTAAAAGGGAGAAAGGCACAAAGCAGAATCAATTATTGTTCTCTGCAGGAAACCATTAAATTCTTTCCCCTCGACCCATTTCACCCACTCATTGAAACTGCACCCTTTGTAATACATTTTTTTAAAATCTGCAGTTTGCTGTGAAGTTTTATAAACCAACCTGTGATACAAATTTTGAGTCAACAAGCTACTTTTTAGAGGCAGGATCTTGCTCTGTCACCCAAACTGGAGTGCAGTGGCACAGTCATAGCCCACTGCAGCCTCAAACTTCTGGCCTCAATGAATCCTCCTGCTTTTGCCTCCCAAGTACCTGGGACTACAGGCATGTGCCATCATGCAGAGCTAATTTATTTTTATTTTTTGTAAAGAAGGCGTCTCACTATGTTGCCCAGGCTAGTTTCAAAATCCTGACTTTAAGGAATCCTCTCACCTCAGCCTTCCAAAACGCTGGGATTACAGGCAGCAGCCACTGTGCCTTACCAAAAAGCTCATATTTCTTAAAGTGCTTTGCTTTTAAGTGCTGAACACAATTTTTAAAAGCATATTTAAATAGCCTACATACACAGGCCCTCTACATATTAGATGAATGACTCACATATGTCATGGAAAGAGATTATTAAAAATATTTTCTTCGTCTTTGCAAGGGAAAAACCCAGTGCTGCTGTTTCTTTCTTTTTTTTTCTTTACTCTTTTTTTTTTTTTTTTTTTTTTTTTTTGGTCACTCTGTTGCCCAGACTGGAGTGCAGTGGTGTGATGTCGGCTCACTGCAACCTCCACCTCCCGGGTTCAAGCGATTCTCATGCCTCAGCCTCCTGAGTAGCTGGAATTACAGGTGCATGCTACCACGCCTGGAAATTTTTTGTATTTTCAGTAGAGGTGGGGGTTTCGCCATGTTGGTCAGGCTGGTCTCAAACTCCTGACTTCAGGTGATCTGCCCACCTCGGCCTCCCAAAGTGTTGGGATTACAGGCATGATACAACGCGCCTGGCCACTGCTGTTTCCTTCCACGTGAAGGAGCTCAGTTGGTAGAATTTCAAGCTTGAGCCTCCCTCTGCTCCTTCGCTCAGTCTGTTCCTAGGAGGTGGAAGACTCCTCTGACTATTAAGTGTCAACTCTGAGGAAGATACATTTCAGGAAGGATGAAGGGAGCTTGCTTGGCTCAGCTTTACCCTCTTCCTCTTGGAGTAGGGGTGCATAGCAACCTCCTCTTTCCCTCTGCACCCCCAAGCTCTGCCACTCTCTGTGAGCTTGGCTTTCATAAGCTGTGCGTTTGTACTCCGAACTAAGCTTTAGCTTCCAACTTAGCCTTTGTCATAATATATTTTATGTCTTGCTTCATGTTTCATTTCTCAGTCTATTCAGATCTCCAGTTGAGATAAAAGTGTGTGTTTTTATTTTAGAACCTGTCACATACCTCAGTACTTAGTGCATAAACAAGGAACACTGACAAATATAACGACAAGAGGGGAATTTGGGGAAGACAGGCTGTTAGTGGGAGCAAGGTTTTGTGGCTTTGGACTTTGGACTTCTGTGTATAAAGAGTAATTGACCTTCACACTTTCTACAGGATCATGTGAGGTCAGATGAGATTTTAAAATTGTGCAGTGGCCTATGGTGAATTTTTTTAAATTTAGTTTTAAGTTCTGGGATACATGTGCAAAACATGCAGGTTTGTTACTTAAGTAAACATGTGCCATGGTGGTTTACTGCACCGATCAACCCATCACCTAGGTATTAAGTCCTGCATGCATTAGCTATTTACCCTGATGCTCTCCCTCCCTCTGCCCCCACCCTGACAGAAAGATCCCAGTATGTTGTTCCCCTCCCTGTGTCCATGTGTTCTCATTGTTCAGCTCTCACTTATAAGTGAGAACATGCAGTGTTTGGTTTTCTGTTCCTGCATTAGTTTGCTGAGGATAATTGACAGTCCCAAATACATGGAATCAACCCAAATGCCCATCAATGATAGACTGGTTAAAGAAAATGTGTTACATATACACTATGGAATACTATGCAGCCATAAAAAGGAAAGAAATCATGTCCTTTGCAGGGACATGGATGGATCTGGAAGCTATAATGAAATTTTTATCATACTGGGTAACCACAACTTATGACAATTTTATGTGCACGCCATGGCTGTTTGTATAGATGGGGGAGTGGACTTTGAGGACTCAGGTAAATGGTGCTCAGACTTACTGAACCTACAGAAATTTGGGCCTCAGCAAGGAGTGGAGAAGAACTTGGTTCTCCAACGGCCCCGACTGCAAGGGCCCCAGCTTGAGCACAAGCCTCCAGCAGGCACAGGGAGAACCAGGTACAAGCTCACCCTGCAGCTCATCATGCAGCCATTGCCTAGGGGAAGATGCAACCATAGAGCAAAGAGGCATTCTTTACTTATGAAAATGTTGGGGTGAGAACAATTTTTACTGGTTTTACTGCCTTCCTAGCTGGGGCTGCTAAGGCGGTTCAATTCTACACATGCTACATAATGCTTCCTTTAAGTGATTAACAGCTAGACAGGAAAAACTAGATTTGCTGCCCAAAATTCCATTTGCAAGCAGGACCAAGGAGGGAATTGGAGAGATTATTTTAGAATTCACTTGGTGTGTTCATAGAATCCAGTTTCAAAATGCCAAATCATTTCTAGGTGGGAACACAGTTACCATAGGTGTCTGTAGGTGTGCCTGGAGGGAGAGCATGTGACAAATATATAGAATTAGAGGGAAAAACTATATTGAGGTCCTCATATATGAGACATGTTTCTCTCTCATCCCCTTGGGCAGTGCTTCTTAAACATTTAGGATGCATTCAAATCACCTAGAGGGTTTGTTAAAACCAGAGCTACTGAGCCTCAGCTCCAGAGTTTCCAATTCTGCAGGGCTGGGTGGAGTCTGAGAATCAGCATTCCTAAAAGGTCCTTGGTGAGGCTAATAGTTCTGGTCCAGGGACCACACTTTGAGAACAGTGGCCCTGGGTGTGCAGGCATCAGAAGCATCAACAGCGGCTTCAGTTTAAGTGCCTGGCAGGGGTGATTTTCCAGCAGAAATAAATCTGGATCAGAAGGGAAAAATATTTTCCAGGCAGTGGGTTGATTAGAGCTAAGCAATAGTATGATAAGCTCATTGAAAATCTGAAAACATAATAGATGACAGTTTCTGGACCCACTAACTGCACTAAATGACCTCATCATTTCTTCTTTTTTTTCCATTAAAATAAGAAGTTTATTCCCATTCTTTCCGTTTCCTGGAAAATGAAATGAACAGATGGTTGGCATCTTACATGTTGCCCCAAGTGAGAATATAGTTTTGTTCACGTGTGCTCACTCACCACTTTTTTCACTTTTATTTTAGGTTCGGGGTACATGCCCAGATTTGTTATACAGGCACATTGCATGTCACAGGGATTTAGTGTACAGATTATTTTGTCACCCAGGTAATCAGCATAGTGCCCGATGGGTAGTTTTTGGATCCTTGCCCTCCTCCCACCCTTCACCTTCCAGTAGGCCCCAGTGTCGGTTGTTCCCCTGTTTGTGTCCATGTGTACTTGATATGGTTTGGCTCTGTGTCCCCACTCAAATCGCATGTCGAATTATAATCCCCAGTGTTGGAAGAGGAGACTGGTAGAAGGTGACTGGATTATAAAGGTGGTGTCTAATGGTTTATCATCATCCCCCTAGTGCTGTCTCATGACAGAGTTCTCATGAGATCTGGTTGTTTGAAAGTGTGTAACACCTCCCCCTACCGTCCTGCCAGTCATGTAAAGATGTGTTTGCTTCCCCTTTGCTTTTCACCATGATTGTAAGTTTCCTAAAGCCTTCCTAGAAACTGAAACCTGCCCAGCCTGCAGAACCGTGAGCTGATTATACCTGTTTTATTTATAAATTACCCAGTCTCTGGTAGTTCTTTATAGCAGTAAAAGAATGGAGTAGTATAGTACTTAATGTTTAGCTCCCACTAATGAGAAAGAAAATGCAGTATTTGGTTTTCTGTTCCTGCATTTATTCACTTACGATAATGGCCCCCAGCTACATCCGTGTTCCTGCAAAGCACATAATCTCATTCTTTTGTATGGCTGTGTAGCATTCCATGGGGGTACCAATTTTCTTTATCCAGTCTACTTTTAATGGGCATTTAGGTTTATTTCATGTCTTTGCTTTTGTGAATAATGCTGCAATGAACATAGATCGTATTCATATTCAGGTGTTCTGAATATGCATATTTAGGGATCTTTGTGGCAGAACAATTTATATTCCTTTGGGTATATACCCAATAATGGAATTGCTGGGTCTAATGGTAATTCTACTTCAAGTTCCTTGAGAAACTGTCAAACTCCTTTCCACAAAGGCTGACCTAGTTTACATTCCCATCAGCAGTGAATAAATGTTCCCTTTTCTCTGCAACTTCACCAGCATCTATTCTTTTGTGACTTTTTAATAATAGCCATTCTGACTAATGTGAGATGGTATCTCATTGTGGCTTTGATTTGCATTTCTCTACTTATTGGTGATGTTGAGCATTTTTTCATATGCTAGTTGCCACATATATGTCTTGTTCTGAAAAGTGTCTGTTCAGGTTCTTTGCCCACTGTTCAGTGAGGTCGTTTTTTTTTTCTTGTGAAATTAAATTCCTTACAGATTTTGGGTATTAGACCTTTGTCAGATGTACAGTTTGCATATATTTTCTCCCATTCTGTAGGTTGTCTGCTTATTCTGTTGATAGTTTCTTTTGCTGCACAGGAGTGCTTTAGTTTAATTAGTCCCATTATTCTGTTTTTGTTTTTGTTGCAACTGATTTTGGTGTCTTCATCATGAAATCTTTGACAGGGCCTATATCCAGATGGTATTTCCTAGGTTATCTTCCAAGGATTTAATAGTTTTAGATTTTAAATTTAAGTATTCAATCCATCTTGAGTTGATTTTTGTATATGATGTAAAAAAGGGGTCCAGTTTCAACCTTCGGCATATGGCTAGCCAGTTACCCCAGCACCATGTATTGAATAGGGAGTCAGTTCCCCATTATGGACTTTGTGGGAGATCAAACGGTTTTAGGTGTGTGGCCTTATTTATAGGCTCTCTATTCTGTTTCATTGGTCTGTGTGCCTGTTTTTGTACCAGTACCATTGCTGTTTTGGTTACTGTAGCTTGTAGAATAGTTTGAAGTCAGGTAATGTGATGCCTTCAGTTTGTTCTTTTGCTTAGGATAGTCTTAGCTATTCAGGCTTTTTTTTTTTTTTTGGAAACAGACTCACACTCTGTCAGGCTAGAGTGCAGTGGCGTGATCTTGGCTCACTGCAACCTCTGCCTCCTGGGTTCAAGTGATTCTTCCATCTCAGCCTCCTGAGTAGCTGGACTACAGGCACATGCCACCATGCCTGGCAATTTTTTTTTATTTTTTATTTTTTATTTTTAGTGGACATGGGGTTTCACCATGTTTGCCAGGATGGTCTCAATTTCCTGACCTCACGATCCACCCACCTCAGCCTCCCAAAGTGCTGGGATTACAGGCGTGAGCCACCGCACCTGGCCAGGCTCATTATTATTTACTTACTTTTTTGCTTTCATGTGAATTGTAAAATAGTTTGTTCTAATTCTATGAAGAATATCATTGGTAATTTGATAGGAATAGCATGAATCTATAAATCTCTTTGGGCCGTATGGCCATTTTCACAATATTGATTCTTCCCATCCATGATCATGGAATGGTTTTCTCATTTGTTTGTGTCTTCTCTGACTTCTTTGAGCAGTGTTTTATAATTCTCGTTGTAGTGATCTTTCACCTCCCTGGTTAGTTGTATTCCTAGGTATTTTACTCTTTTTGTGGCTATTGTGAATGAGATTGCATTATTGGCTTGAATTTTTTTTTTTTTAATAGAAATGCTACTGGTTTTTGTACATTGATTTTGTACGCTGAAACTTTGCTGAAGTTGTTTATCACATCTAGGAGCTTTTGGGCAGAGTTTATAGGATTTTCTAGGTAGAGAAACATACCATCTGTGAAGAGAAATAGTTTGACTCTCTCTCTTCCTACTTGAGTGCCTTTTATTTCTATTTCTTGCCTGATTGTTCTAGCCAGGACTTCCAGTACTGTGTTGAAAAAGGGTGGTGAGAGTGGGCCTCCTTTTCTTGTTGATGTTCTCAAGGGAAATGCTTCCAGTTTTTTCCCATTCAGGATGGTGTTAAGTGTGGGTTTGTCATAGATGGCTCTTACTATTTTGAGCTATGCTCCTTCAATGCCTAGTTTGTTGAGAAATTTTAACATGAAATAATGTTGAATTTTATTGAAAACATTTTCTGCATCTATTGAGATGATGATGTAGGTTTTGTTTTCAGTTCTATTTATGTGGTGTGTCATATTTATTGACTTGTGTATGCTGAACCAACCTTACATACCAGAGATAAAGCCTAGTTGATCATGGTGAATTAGCTTTTTGATGTGCTGCTGTATTTAATTTGCTAGTATTTTGTTGAGGATTTTTGCATCTATGTTCATTAAGGACACTGGACAAAAGTTTTCTTTTTTTGTTGTGTCTCTGCTACGTTTGGGTATCAGAAGAATAATGCTGGTCACATAGAATGAGTTAGGGAAGAGTCCCACCTCCTCAATTTCTTGGATTAGTTTTAGTAGGAACAATACCAGCTCTTTATACATCTGGCAGAATTCAGCTGTGAATCCATCTGGTCCTGGACTCATTCTGATTGGTAGATTTTTCATTACTGATCCAATTTAAGAACTCATTTTTGGTCTATTCAGGAATTCAGTTTCTTCCTGGTTCAAACTTGGGAGGTTATGTGTTTCTAGAAATTTATCCATTTTTTCTAGGTTTTCCAGTTTGTGAGTGTAGAGGTGTTCATGGTAGTCTCTAAGGGTTTTTTGTACTTCTGTGGGGTTGGATGGTAACGTCCTCTTTATAATTTCTTATTGTGTTTATTTGGAGCTTCTCTGGGAATTTTCTTCTTTATTAGTTTAACTAACAATCTATCAATCATATTTATTCTTTCATGAAACAAACTCCTGGACTCATTGATTTTTTTTAAGGTTTACACCATCTCAATTTCCATCAGTCCAGTTCTGATTTCTGTTATTTCTTTTCTTCTGCTAGCTTTAGAATTGGTTTACTCTTCTTTCTCTAATTTCTCTAGGTATGATATTATGTTGTTAATTTAATTTGAGATTGTTTTAACTTTTTGATGTGGGTATTTAGTACATACATTTCCCTCTTAACACAGATTTAGTTGTGTCCCAGAGATTCTGGTATGTTTTATTCTCATTAGTTTCAAAGAACTTCTTGATTTTTGCCGTAAATTCATTGTTTACCCAAAAATCATTCAGAAGAAGTTGATTTAATTTCCATGCAATTGTTTGATTTTGAGTGATTTTCTTAGTGTTTATTACTAGTTTTTATTGTGCTGCAATCTGAGAGTGTGGTTGGTTTTGTGTGTGTGTGTGTGTGTGTGTATGTTTAATTTGCTGGGGACTGTTTTATGGCTGATTGTGTTGATTTTAGAGTATGTGCAATGTGCAGATGAGATAAATGTATATTCTTTTGTTATTGGGTGAAGATTTCTGTAAATGTCTGTTAGGTCTATTTGGTCTAGTGTTGAGTTAAGGTCCCAGATATCTTTGTTTGTGTTTTGCCTTGATGATCTGTCTAATGAATAGTCAGTGGAGTGTTGAAGTCTTCCACTATTATTGTGTGGTTAGTTAAGTCTCTTTATAGATCTCTAAAACCTAACTTTAGGAATCTGAGTGCTCCTGTACTGGGTCCATATATATTTGAGATAGTTAGTTTTTCTTGTTGAATTGAACTCTCATTATGTAATGCCCTTCTTTTTCTTTTTTGATCATTGTTGGTTTAAAGTCTGTTTTGTCTGAAATTAGAAGAACGACCCTTGCTTTTTTCTGTTTTTCATTTTCTTGGTAGATTTTTCTCCTTTACTTTACTTTGAGCTGGGTGGGTGCCATTGCATGTGAGATGTGTCTCTTGAAGACAGCATATAGTTGGATCTTGCTTCTTTATCCAATTCACCACTATTCTGCGCCTTTAAATTGGGACATTTAATGCATTTACATTCATAGTTAATATTGATGTGTGCCATTTGATCCTGTCATCATGTTGTTAGCTGGTTTTTATGTAGACTTGATTTGTGGTTGCTTTATAGTGTCAGTAGTTTATGTACTTCACTGTGTTTTTGTGGTGGCTTGTAGTGGTCTTTCTTTTCCATATTTAGCACTCCCTTAAGGATCTGCTATAATGCAGGTCTTGTGGTAATGAATTCCCTTAGCATTTGCTTGTCTGAAAAAGGATCTTATTTCTCCTTCATTTTCAAAGCTTAGTTTGGCTGGAAGTGAAATTCTTGGTTGGATTTATTCTCTTTAAAAATGCTGAATATATGTCCCCAATCTCTTCTGGCCTGTAGAATTTCTGCTAAAAGTCCATGGTTAGCCTGATTGAGTTCCATTGATAAGTAACGTGAACTTTCTCTCTAGCTGCCTTTGACATTTTTTCTCTCAGTTTGACCTTGGAGACCTTTGATTACTATGTGTCTTATATAGACATATACAAGAGGATACATAGGGGATGATTGTCTTGTATAGTATCTTGCAGTGTTCTCTGTATTTCCCGAATTTGAAATACGGTTGGCTTCTTTAGGGATGTTGGGGATATTTTCATGGGTGATATTCTCAAATATGTTTTCCAAGTTTCTTGGTTTCTTTCCCTCCCCTTCAGGGATGCCTATGAGTCATAGATTTAGTCTCTTTACATAATTTAATATGTCTCAGAGATTTTGTTCATTCTTCTTTATTCTTTTTTCTTTATTTTTGTCTGCCTGAGTTATTTTGGAGAACCAATCCTCTATCTCTGAGACTGGTTTCTCAGTTGGTTAATTCTGCTACTGATACTTGCGATTATGTTATAAAATTCTTAAAGTGAAGTTTTCAGCTCTATCAAATCACTTTCATTATTTGTTAAAATGGCCATTTCATCTTTCATTTCCTGTATCATTTTATTGTATTTTTTTAGATTCCTTGGATTGGGTTTCAACTTTCTCCTGAATGTGGAAGATCTTCATTCCTTCCATATTCTAAGTTCTGTTTCTGCCATTTCATCTGTTTGGGCCTGAATGAGAATCATTGCTGGGGTACTAGTGTCTTCATTGAGGGAAATAAGGCATTCTGACTTTTTTAGTTGTCCAGTTCTTGTGCTGGTTCTTTCTCATCTGTGGGGGCTGATGTTCCTTTAATCTTTGAAAATACTGTCCTTTGAATGAGTTTCTCTACTTGTATTTTCTCTGATGCCCTTGGCAGTTTGATTGTGGTATAAGGTGGATTCAGTCAACTGGTCTCATTGCCGGAAGAATTTAGGGGGCCATGGCTCAGCTCAGCACTACTGGGCTGTATACTCTAACTCTAGGGAGCTGGTACCAGGCCCTGGCTTTATTCACTGGCCCCTTGAGATTCAGAACCTGCTGAGCTGAGGTGCAAAAGTGTTCCTGGTCTGCTGGCCACCACACTCTGATGGGTGGTGCCAACTAAAGTGCTTCATCTGGGCACTGGCAGCAAGACCCATGCTCATTTGCATGCATGCCTGTGGCCATGGAAGTGCAGCAGGATGCATGGGTGTTGGCCAGGACAGGGACCACCAGGAGTGGGGCTGTATCATTACCATGCACACTTGTGGCAGTGGTTGGGGTTCATAGGGAACAGCCAGGGCAAAGTTGCCAGTGTCCCTGTTTGCACTTGCACTGGCAGAGGCAGCTGTGGGGACTGGCATTGGCGGGCATGAAACTAGTGGCATTCATGCACGTGTTCACAGTGGTGGCAGTGGCAGCACAAGATGGAGGCAGAGCCACCAGCAACCAGTGTCCATTCCCACATTCACAGTAGCAGCAGTGGTAGTGTGGGAAGCAGGGTGGGGTTGCTTGCATCTACGTGAGTGCTGCCAGCAGTGGCAGTGCAGCCAGGTGTCTGCTCATTAGGGAGGCAAGGGCAGCAAGGTATGCTCACATAGGCAGCATTTGGGTGACACAGTACATGTGCACATACACACTGGTGGAGGAGAAGTGATCTTTGCCTGTGTGCATTCTCACAAAGCAGTGAGGGTGTGGCCATGGGTTAGTGCATCCTGGCAATGCAGGCATGGAGGAGGCTGCAGTGGGAGAGGGTTTGGGTGTGCTGTTACATGTCACTGGAGGCTGCACTGATAGAGCTCTCTGATGATCAGGTGCAGTCTGCTGGTGAAGAAGCTATGATGTGAGCCCCTAGGAAGCACCTCGATTAGGCATCCAAGGCTGCATTGCAAGCAGGTGCAGTCAGATTGGGACCCTACGAGAGGCCAGCAGATAGGGGTGCCCTCAGATAGACCTGACTTTATCTCACCAGCATAAAAAACAGGATTTATACCTCTCTGTGTCTCTTTGATCCCAAGCAGTTGCTTGGCTAAAGATATGAATTATCTTTTTTTTTTGCCTCTGAACATCTTCTTCAGGATGACAACATGGCAAACCATTAACATCAAATAAGATCAGTAGAAACTCTTTGAACCATTGAGGAATTCTCCTTAAGTGTATTGCCATAATTGGACTCTCTGCACATTAGCTGTCAACAAGTTTATCTTCTCAAAATTACCATTTTTATTTATGATAAAAGTATTTAATTATCTGCTACATAGATAAAGAAACAGAATGGGCCTGGCATGGTGGTTCACGCCTGTAATCCCTGCAATTTGGGAGGCTGAGGTGGGCAGATCACGAGGTCAAGAGATTGAGACCATCCTGGCCAACATGGCGAAACCTCATCCCTACTAAAAATACAAAATAATAATAATAATAATAAGTTTGCTGGGAGTGGTGGCACACATCTATAGTCCCAGCTGCTCAGGAGACTGAGGCAGGAGAATTGCTTGAACCTGGGAGATGGAGGATGCAGTAATCTGAGATTGTGCCACTGCACCCCAGCCTGGTGACAGAGTGAGACTCCACTAAAATAAATAAATAAATAAATAAACAGAATGCTATAGAAATGATTTTGATACTTAGCATTCCCTATAACTTTCGCTTTGAATCTGGTGGGTTTCTATGAGGGAGACACCTGTCATTTCTAGGCCTGACATATTGCTGCTGATTTTGTTTTTGTTGCTTTTTTCTTAATTTTATTTCATTTTATATTAAGTTTCAAGATACTTGTGCAGGATGTGCAGGTTTGTTACACAGGTAAACGTGTGCCATGGTGGTTTGCTGCACCTGTCAACCAGTCACCTAGGTGTTAAGTCCTGCATGGATTATCTATTTATCCTGATGCTCTCCCACACCCCACTCCCCTGACAGGCCCCAATGTGTGTTGTTCTCCTTCCTGTGTCCATGTGTTCTCGTTGTTCAGCTCCCACTTATAAGTGAGAACATGCAGTGTTTGGTTTTCAGTTCCTGTGTTAGTTTGCTGAGGATAATTGCTTCCAGCACCATCTGTGTCCTAGCAAAAGACATGATCTAATTCCTTTTTATGACTGCATAGTATTCCATGATGCATATATACCACATTTTCTTTATCCAGTCTGTGACTGATAGGCCTTTGGGTTGATTCCATGTCTTTGCTATTGTAAATAGTGGCATAATAAATATACACATGCATGTATCTCTATAACAGAATGATTTATATTCCTCTGGGTATATACCCAGTAATGGGATTGCTGGGTCAAATAGTATTTCTGGTTCTAGATCCTTGAGAAATTGCCACACTGTTTTCCACAATGGTTGAACTAATTTACCTTTCCACAAACAGTGTAAAAGCATTCCAATTTATCCACAGCCTCACCACCATCTGTTGTTTCTTGACTTTTTAATAATTGCCATTCTGACTGGCGTGAGATGGTATGTCATTGAAGTTTTGATTTGCATTTCTCTACTGATCAGTGATGTTGAGCTTTTTTTCATGTTTGTTAGCTGCATAAATGTCGTCTTTTGAGAAGTGTCTGCTTATGTCCTTTGCCTACTTTTTAATGTGGTTGTTTTTTTTCTTGTAAATTTGTTTAAGTTCCTTGTAAATTCTGGAATTTAGACCTTTATCAGATGGATAGATTGCAAAACTTTTCTCCCATTCTTTAGGTTGTCTTTTCACTCTGATGATAGTTTCTTTCCCTGTGTGGAACACTTTAGTTTAATTAGGTCCCATTTGTCAATTTTTGCTTTTTTGCAATTGCTTTTGATGTTTTTGTCATGAAATCTTTGCTTATGCCTATCTCCTCAATGTTATTGCCTAGATTTGCTTCTAGGGTTTTTATACTTCTGGGCTTTACTTTTTAGTCTTTAATCCTTCCTGATTTTATTTTTGTATAAGGCGTAAGGAAGGAGTCCAGATTTAATTTTCTGCATATGGCTATCCAGTTATCCCAGCACTATTCTTTAAATATGAAATCCTTTCCCCATGCTTGTTTTTTTCAGGTTTTTCAAAGATCAGATAGTTATAGATGTGTGGTCTTGTTTCTGAGATCTCTATTCTATTTCATTGGTCTGTGTGTCTGTTTTGGTACCAGTACCATGCTGTTTCGGTCACTGTAGCCTTGTAGTATAGTTTGAAGTCAGGTAGCATGATGTCTCCAGCTTTGTTCTTCTTGCTTAGGATTGTCTTGGCTATTTGGGCTCTTTTTTGGTTCCATATGATTTTTAAAGCAGTTTTTTCTAATTCTGTGAAGAAAGTCAATGGTATTTTAATGGGAATCGCACTGAATTTATAAATTACTTTGGGCAGTATGGTCATTTTTATAATATTGATTCTTCCTATCCACCAGCATGGAGTATTTTTTCCATTTGTTTGTGTCCTCTCCTGTTTCCTTGAGAAGTGGTTTACAGTTTTCCTTGAAGAGGCCCTTCACATCTCTTGTTAGCTGTATTCCTAAGTATTTTATTCTGTTTATAGCAATTGTGAATGGGAGTTCATTCATAATTTGGCTCTCTGTTTGCCTATTGTTGGTGTATAGGAATGCTTGTAATTTTTGCACATCGATTTTGTATCCTGAGACTTTGCTGAAGTTGCCCAGATTGCTGCTGATTTTGTATGACAACTCTGTATGCTATAACATAGCTATTTATTTTCTGAAGCTCTCTGATACATTTTCTTGAACTCAAAATCTTCAGTCTTGCAGAACATTTAGCATTTCACTGTTTACCCTTTCAAATACCAAAATGGTAATATACCTTATTAGGTAACCTGGTTTACAAGAGAATGAGACTTTCAGAAAATATGGTTTATCATGCACAAAATGAAATGAATGTAAGACTCCTAGGTCAATATTTCTCAAGCGCAAGATTATCAAAGGAAGGGGAAAAAGAAGAATAAAGTAAATTATTTAAATTAGGACTGATTTCTAGACCATAGCAGATGGTAACCTAAGGGGAAGAGATGACTCACCATATCTATTTAGAGAAAGCCAGTGAACAGACTGTTACCCATCCTCTTATGAGTTTGCCTGTGAACTGACCTAAGATATCTACCAAATTTATTAACTGTCTTATTGAAACAATGGCTTAGTACCAAAAGAGGAAGGAAATCACTGTTGACCATCTTTAAACACCCACCAGACTAAGGCCCAGGAAAGAAGACAGTTGCAAGGGAGTCATTTTCCAAGTTAGCAGCTGCTTATTTGCTTATATAGCTCAATCTTCTGCAGTGCTGTTCCCTATGAGAGCTGAGAACTTCAGCCACATCAATGGTTACACAGAATTTGCCTTTCTATCAGTTTCCATCATAACTGCAAGCACACCAAACATTTAACGAGATCCATAAGGTCGTGCTGCAGACCATGTTGCCCTTTTAGACTTGTTCCTTTCCTAAATCTTCACTTCCTATGCACATATTCTATATATGTCCCATGTTACCTCAAACCTTGGTACCATCACCCACCAACACATTTAGCATTCTAGTTAGGACACTCATGTGTCTTTTAGAAAGATTCATGGATTATAAGGTGCTTTTGTTGTTGATGTTGGAGTTCCACTCTGTCACCAGGCTGGAGTACAGTGGCACATTCTCAGCTCACTGCAACCTCTGCCTCCCAGGTTCAAGTGATTCTCCTGCCTCAGCCTCCTGAACAGCTGTGACTATAGGCATGCACCACCATGCCCAGCTAATTTTGTATTTTTTATAGAGACGGGGTTTCACCATGTTGGCCAGGATGGTCTCAATCTCTTGACCTTGTGATCCACCCTCCTTGGTCTCCCAAAGTGCTAGGATTACAGGCGTGAGAAGGTGGGTTATTTTTAATGCTTCACTTAAATATGCTCACATATGCAATGGACTCCTTTATAATGTTTAGCAAGAATCTTAGCCATATTGGTAAAATTTATTTCAGAAAAGGCCAGTTCATGTTTTTATCCTACTGGGCAGAGGCTAAAGATATATGTACCTCCAATAATAAAATCTTCAAAAACTATCATCTATTCATACATTATGGTAGCAATGTTAAAAGGTAAAGGAAGGTGTAATGAAATTAAAACAAACCTATATCCTTTCAGGTATCAGACCCCAGGTAAGAATAAAAGGAATAGGGTAAGCAAATAGTCTGGAGATTAATCTGCTTAAAATAAATATAATTTTGTTTACATAAGCATTATCCATAAGAAAGGTTTACATAGTGCATACAAGGTAGGGTGTGACAAATCCTTCCCCTAGAGAGCTTCCAGAGTTACCAACCCCATATTATATTTTCTGCTTATTTGCAAAGGCAGGGGTTGCTAAATTCTTTGAAGTTGTTATACCCACAAACAAAGCTACACGTTAAGTACAAAAACAGTCACCTTGTTTCTTTAGTCTAGCTTAATCTGAAAGAGTTCCAATCTTATGCCTTGATAATTTCATAGAATGCCTCTCAGTTTAGGCTTAGTCTGGAGTTTCCTCCTCATTCAATTTAGGTTATGTGTTTTTGAAAGGAGTATTATGCCTTGTGACTGTCTCATTACAGAGGAGGCTAACTTTATTCAGTTAAGGTGGTGTCTGCTACGTTGTTCCTACGTAAAGTTGCTATTTTCACCTTCCTCATTAATAAACCTCTTGTGAGAGATACTTTGAGACTGTAATATCCTGCTCCTCATCAGATTCTCATCCTCTAATTTTAGCTGCTGCTGACAACTATTTCAGCAATTCAAATATTACTCTGATTGTTTCAAAATGGTGATTTTCTAACTCCATTATCCATTTACATGTATTACTTGGCAATCTATTGTAAAGAAAAGGACTTTTTCTTCTCTATTTTTCCCATTTGTTGGTTTATATAATGTCAGGGCAACTCACGGATTCTTTTATTTTTATTATTATGATACTTTATGTTCTAGGGTACATGTGCATTTTATTCTAGGATGGATTTGTTGTCCAATACTGCATAGCCAATCATTCTAAAACTTAGTGATTACAACGGTAATCATTTATTGTCTCACACCCACTCTGTGGGTCACAATTTCAGAGTGGTCTGGCTCAGGGCTTTGATGACATTGCAGTCCGGAGTCAGCTAGTCTTCTGAACATTAGACTGGGAGTAGAGGGGTCTGCTCCAGGGTGGCCACTCACAAAGCGGGCAACTTGGTGTTTGCTGCTGGTGGGAGGTCCCTCCCCAGGGCTGTCTGAGTGTCCCACAGTACGGACTCTGGGTTCCCTCAGAGTGAGCCATCCAAGAAACTAAGGTGGGAACTGCATTGCCTTTATGACCTACTCCTGGAAGTCATGCTCTGCTGCCTCCACTGCATTCTGTTACTAATACAGCTCCCATTCAATGTGGGAGGGACTGCACAAGGGCATGAGCCTTAGGAGGTAAGGTTCATTGTGGGCCATCTTAGAGGCTACCTATGAGTGGATCATTACTCTTTATTATCATTATTTATTTTGAAACTCACTTTTCTCCAGATTTGGCCCTTCAACATGGCTCCTATATCCTTTTGACACTCCCCCATTATTCTTTCAGAACTTCCTTAATTCCAGGTGTTATAAGAAATCCCAGGCTCAACTTATACCTTCTTTGCTCTAGCTCTGGAATTAACTATGCATTTATGGATTCCTTTTAGTGAAGAATTGTTTTGAGAAACCAAGATCTGAGGGTTATATGTGCTCAATGCTACCAGAGTATCATTGCTTGTACATGCTCTCAGCAGAAAGAGGTAGTAAAAGAAAATGCATGCATACACACACACACACACACACACACACACACACACATATATATAGCCTGAATGTATATTGATACCTAAAATTCCAATCCAGCACCACAAATGTTATTCTAGCCTTCACCCTTTCTATATTTTTAAATCTCTTCTCCCGTGATAAAAATTCTTTTTGCATTTTTATCAATATATTTATGTATTTGCTCAACATCAGAAATTACTAAAAGCAGGTGCAAAATT
This sequence comes from Papio anubis, assembly GCF_008728515.1. Taxonomy (NCBI): domain Eukaryota; kingdom Metazoa; phylum Chordata; class Mammalia; order Primates; family Cercopithecidae; genus Papio; species Papio anubis. The sequence goes on from NC_044983.1 coordinate 67,820,749, forward strand.
GTGTTCTTATGTTGGCAGACAACCTTATTATTTCTCTAATGAAATTGACCTATAAATTTTCATACTTCAAAAGCCGTAATAAATAAATATTAATCAGAGAATCTCACAAAATCTGTGACTGAAAAATATACATATGAGTTCAGTCAAGAAAAAAATGAGTATAATCAGACTGCTACTCAATTTTAACATTGGAGAACAAAGAAGGTAAATAGCTAATTTATGACAAATGAGGGTTTACTCATTGCCAAAATACAATGGATCATTTGTTGTAGACTCAAAAAAGTAAGATCTTTATGGAACTTAATAGTATCAGCTTTTCCAGTGGCCCTTTTTTCTTGTTCACTTAAAACTTGACTTTTTTCAATTCAATTAAGTACAATTGCAATTGTACTTAATCAAACCGCAATTTGAAAATAGTAAACTATATTTTAATTTAATTTATTATCTGCTGTTTTTGGTAAATTGATGCATCACTGACAATCAAGGAATATACACATATAGATATTAATTAATGTCATTCTTATATTACAAGACACATTTACTGACTCATTTAAATGACTTAATATGGTGCATATACCAAATTAAAGGCTGGAGTGATCATTTAAAATTTCTAATCACTTTCGACAGCTTGATTCTACTCTGCTTTGTAAGTAATATTTGATGTAATTCAATTCTCACAATACAATTTATTTGGGCCAGTTAGAACCATTAAATATTAATGCCAAGAACAAGCACAAAATCACACACATGTGCACTTACACATGCACACACACACACCTCCCCTAGGAATACTCCTTAGCTATGTTATGTACATGTTTATTGACTATATACTGCTCATTCATTAATTCAATGAGCAAACAAAATTGAGCTCCATATCATTGTGTCAGGAATTGATCTATGTTCTACAGATAAAATACTAAACAAGACATAGTCACTGCCCTCAAAAGGTTCACAGGTCAGTCAGAGAATAAAATAAGCTATTGTAATTCCCTGTTGTAAGTGTTTCAAACGACAGAGGTATCAGAAGATCATATAGTAAAGCCAACTTCTATTTCTTATCCCTATCAGTAGACTACTTCCAGGTGTGTAACCTTGACCACATGGAGATAAACAAAATATGAATACCTTTTTACATCAGCATAGATGCCTTTACAAAAATCTAATGAATCCATGAATCCTACTAACTACGGGCTTCTGGTCCTTATTTGAATTATAACACACTTTAAAAAAAAATCTGATTTGCTAAAATACTAAAACTAAAGTCAATTTGCTCTGATATTAATATATTCCAGCTCCCTTATGATTGTTACTCTTGATATACCTTTTTCTATTCTTTTACTTTCAGTCCGTATTTTTGAATCTAAACTCTGTCTCCTGTAGACAGCATATAGTTAGAACATGTGTTTTAGAATCTAATCTGATAATCTGTCTTTTGACTGTTTTGTATAATCCCTTCACCTTTTTTTTTAAATGGGGGTCTTGCTCTGTCACCCAGGCTGTAATGCAGTGGCATAATCTTGGATCACTGCAACCACTGCCTCCCGGGCTCAATCAATCTTCCCACCTAAGCCTCCCAAGCAGCTGGGACTACAGGTGGGTACCACCATGCACAGCTGATTTTTCTACTTGTAGTAGAGATGGGGTTTCACTATGTTGCCCAGGCTGCTCCTGTACTCTTGGGCTCAAGTGATGCACCAACCTCAGCCTCACAAAGTGCTGGGATTACAGACATGAGCCACCTCACCTGGCCAATACATTCACTTTTAGTGTTAGTATTGGTATCTGTGGATTTACATCTGCGATTTTGCTTTTTGTGTTCTTAATGTCTCATTGCTTCTTTGAATCCTCTCTTCCTCATTGATTGTCTTCTTTTGTTATATGTGAATATTTTCTAATGTAACCTTTCTATTACTTTAATAATTTTAATTTTATTTTTGAAATATTTTCCTAGTAGTTGCTCTTGGGCTCACAATATACATCTTGACTATACTACATTCTATTTCAGATTTATACTAACTAAAACCTAGTGAAATATAGGAACTTTCCTCCACATGGCTTCATCCCTCCCTTCCAGTTTTGTGTTATTATCTTTTTGTGTTACTATATGGCTATGTATGTTTAAAAAAAAAAAAAAAACTAGGCAGGGCACGGTGGCTCACATGTGCAATCCCAGCACTTCAGGAGGCCGAGGTGGGTGGATCACGAGGTCAGGAGATTGAGACCATCCTGGTTAACATGGTGAAACCCTGTCTCTACTAAAAATACAAAAAAATTAGCTGGGTGTGGTGGTGGGCACCTGTAGTCACAGCTACTCAGGAGGCTGAGGCAGTAGAATGGCATCAACCCGAGGGACAGAGCTTTCAGTGAGTGGAGATTGCGCCACTGCACTCCAGCCTGGGTGACAGAGTGAGACAACATCTCAAACAAAAAACAAAACAAAACAAAACAAAACTAATAACACATTGTTATAATTTTATTCTACATATTTGTGTATTTTAAAGAAGTGGATAGAAGGAAAACAAGTATATATTTAGAGATTTTGTTACATTAACCTTTTAGTTTACTATCTCTGTTTCCTCTTCATTTCTTCTTGTGAATTTAACATACCATTTGTTGCACCTTTGTGTCTATCTGCCTCAATTATACTATTATTGTCACATGTATTACATTTCTGTATTTACTAAGCCCAACAATACAACTTACCTGTATATATGTATACACATACACAAATATGTAGATGTGTATTTATGTATTTATTGAATTAAATTTAAAATCAGTTAAGAGAAGAAATAAGAAAAAAATGTAATAAAACTGTTTTTCATAATTACGTACGTAATTACCTTTACTGGTATTCATAGTTTTTACTTGTGGATTCAAATTGTTGTCATATCACTTGCTTTCACCCAGGAAAACATTAGTATTTCTCAAAAGGCATATCAGCTAGCAACAAATTATCTCAAGTTTTGTTTATCTGGGAAACTCTTTACTTTGCCTTTATTTTTGAATAATAGTTTTGCTGACAGTAAGATTCTTGGTTGAGAGGGTTTGTTTGTTTGATTGGTTTTTTGTTTTTTACTTTGAACAGTTTGAATATGCCATCACATTGCCTTTTGGGCTCCATTATTTCTGTTAAGAAATCATCTGTTAATCTTATTGGGGTTCCCTTGTATGTGGTTAATTATTTTTCTCTTATTGCTTTAAGATTTCCTCTTTCAACATTTTTACCATGATACATATGACTGTAGTTTTCTTTGCATTTGTTCCACTTGGATTTCACTGGATTTGTAGATTAATGTTTTTTAACAAATTTGGACAGATTTTAGCCATCATTTCTCCTAATATTTTTTTCTGCCTCTTTTTCTCATCTCCTTCTAGAACTCTAATTATGTGTATATTGGTGTGCTTAAAGGTATTCCACATTTCTCTGAGACTGCTAAATTTTCTTATTTTCCTCTTTGTTCTTTTGTTCTTTAAATTGTGTAGTCTCTATTGATGTGTCTTCAGATTCACTGATGCTTTTCCTATATTCATTGTACTTTTAAGCCTCAGAACTTTCATTTGGTTATTTTTAATAATGTCTATATTTTTACCAATATTTCCTATTTGATGAGACCTTGTAATCATATGCTTCTTTAATACTATTTTTTCTTCTTCTTCTTCTCCTTCTCCTTCTTCTTCTTCTTTGCCTTCTCCTTCTTCTTCTCCTTCATTTTCTTCATGAAGTTTTGCTCTGTCTCCCAGGCTGGAGTGACATGGCACAATCTCAGCTCACTACAATCTCCACATCCTGGGTTGAAGCATTTCTGTCTCAGCCTCTTGGTAGCTGGAACTACAGGCTTGCCCCACATGCCTGGCTACTTTTTGTAATTTTAGTAGAGACGGCGTTTCACCATGTCAGCCAGGCTGGTCTCAAACTCCTGACCTCAAGTGATCCACCCACCTCTGCCTCCCAAAATGTTGGGATTATAGACATGAGCCACCATGCCTGTGCCACTCCTTTAATTCTTTAGACATGGTTTGCCTTAGTTCTTTAAACATATTTGTAATAGTTGCTTTGAAGTCTGTAGTCTGTAGTCTGTAGTCTGTAGTCCAAGAAGCTTGGACTACAGGCAAGTTTCACTACACTTCATTATTTTTTTAATGTATTTGTAGAGATGGGGTCTCACTATGTTGCCAAGGCTGTCTTTGAACTCCTGTGATCAAATGACACCCTACCTTGGCCTCCCATAGTGCTGGGATTATAGGCGTAAGCCACCATGCCCAGCCACCACACAGATTTTCTTAAAATTACAATTTTATTTGAATCTTCTTTCCAAATATTTTATGTCCAACAATTCCAATCATCTTTCTTATTAAATATACCCAGCGATAAGAATTTTTCCAATAAATAGTTCCATTTAATAAGACGCAAACTTCACATTATTTTAAAAGATAAACTTCCTAAAGGGAAATTTACTGACCTACATAATTTTTTAGAACCAAATTTGTGGTGTTATCCTTTTGGATAATGACCAAAAAAATACGGATTATTAATTTTGAATTTATTTTGTGAGGCCATGTCCTAGGCACTGAGCAACCACAAAAAAGAATTTTGTTTCCTATTCACATTTATGTATCTATATATCTGAAGATAACAAGTACATGATCAAAAAATAATTAAGCAGGAAGTCCCCAGGTGGTGAGATTATCTCAATAATTTAAGTACAAAATATGTGAACTTGACAAATATTGCACAGCTAATGCAGATGAAAAGATATGAAACAAAAGTGGTATCCTTCTTCTTTTTCTTCTTTTTTTTTTTTTTTTTTTGAGACAGAGTTTTGCTCTTGTTGCCCGGGTTGGAGTGCAATGGCAGGATCTCAGCTCACTGCAACCGCTGCCTCCCAGGTTTAAGCAATTCTCCTGCCTCAGCCTCCTCAGTAGCTGGGATTACAGGCATGTGCCACCATGCCTGGCTAATTTTGTATTTTTAGTAGAGACGGGGTTTCTCCATGTTGATCAGGATGGTCTCGGACTCCTGACCTCAGGTGATCCGCCCATCTAAGCCTCCCAAAGTGCTAGAATTACAGGTGTGAGCCACCATATCTGACTGAAAGTGGTATCTTTCTTAAAATGCAGACTATGAAATACATCCCTATGTATTCCCATTTGTTTATTATAACTTAATATTTTTAAATTTTAATCTTTGTGCTCTCCTTTCCCACACCACCTTAAAAGTTACCTCTTCTATCAACAGTCAAGAGCATGCAATTGCCAAGAATTTTGTGAGAATTCTCACAGAATTTTAATAGACAATTGAAAAATCAAGCCAATGTTTGTTTTTTAAATAAACATATGTTAAGTCAGTGATTGACATCCTACTTTTGAAAAGACAAATATACTTGAAAATCTATGATCACACATTCCATTTGTCTAACAGATAGCAATTGCCAAATTGAAGGAACACTACTAAACTAGTTATGAGATTTGTATAAAAATAATATTTTAATGTTAGCATTTTTGTTACATATACATTCATCTATAAAAGCAATATATAGTATTGTTTTACATGCATTTAAATGTATTGTAAATTGTACAAACACTACAGATATCATATTGTGAGCTGCTTTTTAAAAAATTTAACATTGGCCGGTCACAGTGGCTCACGTCTGTAATCCCAGCACTTCGGGAGGCCAAGACAGGCAGATCACGAAGTCAGGAGATTGAGACCATCCTGGGTAACACAGTGAAACTCTGTCTCCACTAAAAATACAAAAAATTAGCCAGGCGTGGTGGTGGGTGCCTGTGGTACCAGCTGCTCGGGATGCTGAGGCAGGAGAATGACGTGAACCCAGGAGGCGGAGCTTGCAGTGAGCCGAGATTGCTCCACTGCACTCCAGCCTGGGCGACTGAGTGAGACTCTGTCTCAAAAATAATAATAATAATAATCCCAAAGTGCTGGGATTACAGACGTGAGCCACTGTGCCTGGCCAACATTATGTTTTAAGAATAGCTAGGTTGATATGTATAGGTAAAGTTTGTTCATTTTTAATTGCTCTGTGAAGTACCCTTATGTGAATATTTCACAATGCAGTCTATCCCCTCTTTTATTGGTATACATTTAGGTTTGTTTCAATATTTGTTATTACAAGCATCACTTGTACACTGTTCTTTATATAGGTTCATATAAAAAAATTACAGAATAAATACCTAAATATGGAATTTCTAGGTCATGTAAAATGCCCAAATTCATACTTACTAAATAATATCAAATTGCTCTACAAAATTGTACACAATTTACCTTCTCAACAGCATGGTAGGAGAGTTTCCATTTCCCTACATCCACACCAATAATTGGTATTGTTAGATACTTGACAATATGAGGATAAAAATCTCATTTACTATATTTGCATTTTTAAATGAGACCCCTGTGTAGACTAATACATGTTAGTTGTTAGTTAAAAATGGACAAAACCTTGCTAATAACTTCTCCACATCTGTACCTTATTTTATATAGAGAGATATATTTTTGGTGTGTTTACCATGTAGAAGACTTTTAGTTTTACGGAAGTCAAATTTATCACACTTTTTATTTTTTAGGGCTTGAGATCTTATATCTGGTTCAATAAATACTTGATTCTTCTGTCAAAGATTTTTCAATTGTTTTCTTATAAAACTTTCAAAATTTTACTTCTTATATTGTGATCTTCTATCTACTTGGAATTTATTTTGCTCTAAAGGATGGTTCTAATTTTACTTTGACTCTATGTGGAAAGCCAGCTTGCTTTGTACCATTTATTAAATAGTCTCTCCTTTCTCTATTTATAATGTCATCTTTGATAACACCAAATTTTTATAATTCAGTTTCAAGGTGCTTGATTCTTTTCTTATATCAATAACATATGATCTCAAATATTATAGTGTTATATTAAGGCTTGGTATTGGATCTTGGTACTCTATTTTTTTTCCTCAAAAATTTTTTTTCTATTATTCCATATAAAGAGTTTAAGCACTGGCTGACCAATTTCAATGAAAATCTTACTGATATTTAAATTGAATTTGCAACAAATTCAGAAGTAACATTCTTTTTAGAATAAGTGGCATTGGATTGGGTGGCTGAAGTAACTTTAGTATTAACTTTGGCTAAATCTTTTCTGTAATTATTAATCCTTTTGTCACTTACACAGATCATTTATGACATGCTTAAGCTTTTTGACCTCTCCTAAACATCCCTCTTTTTAAACAGTTATTTTATTTAGGACAAAAATTTACAATACAAGATCCTTTCTTATATAAAATCTCTTTTCTTTACAATCTTCTTTATATAGTTAGGGTGCATGGTTGACATTGTAGGAGCTAAAGGGTGTGACATGTTACCAAACCCAATAAAAAGTACTAAATAAATAAAATTGGTCTAAATAAAGATCAATGTACTTCTAATATTAAACACTGAAATACACATGAGCTATACATAATTTAAGAACGATTAATAAAATAAGTAGATCATGATTTACCTGCTTATTTCAGTTCTGGGTCACAAGTGGCTGGAGCCTATCCCAGCAGGTCAGAGTGCCATGTAGAAATCGAATGTGGCCATGATGCCAGCCCACTGCTGGCATACTCATTGATAGTAAAACTTTCATGTTTACTTCTTGTTGGTAACTTTTATCCCTGCTATAAGGATAATAATTAAGCAAAATACTACAGTAATGAAGATTCTATGTCCAATATGAAACTTTGGGGATGCCACGGTATACAGTCCTACTGCAAATAGTAGAGTGAGTATAACAATTTCCACAAGAGTGGTGTATTATATAATTTCCATCTAAAATTTTACTCACTAAGATACGGAATTTCTCTTTGGGGTCTATGTATTTACAAATGTACTCCCATGGATAAATAAAATCACCCTGCAAGTATGCATTAAAAAGAAGTTCTAATATCTAATGGTGAGTCTTGAGGGGAAGAGTAGAAATGACTGAAACTATCCGGTAAGGTAGTGATGGGACTGAGTAGAATGAGTAGCCCTCATTCATTTACTTATCTTTTATAATTTTCAGCTTAAGATCTCCTATTTCTTTGCATGATATCTGAGACATTCTTTTAGGCTGTCAGGGGTTGCTCTCTCAGCTTTCCAGACTTTAACTTGAGTGTGTTGTAGCCAGAAGTCGCTACCTGTAAGTTTTACTGCTTACTGCTGGGGAGTTGAAAGAAGATTGGTGTAAGACTCTTCCCTGCTTGGACTTAGGAAAAGGGAGAGAGAAGGGAGAGCTTTGATCAATACCAAATTTTCTAGTGTAAATAAAGGTGGTCCTATTTCTTGGGGTTGAGCTTCTGCTACTTGTGTCAATTCCTGTTAGAAGTGAGACTTAACATGCTTAACCAACTCAGAGGTCTCTTGGTCTAATACAAAATCATTTGTTAAGGAAAATATGTCCATACAGCATTTCAAAAGGGCTTAGACCTAATGTTGAAGGGGTATTTCTTACCCACAGTAAAGCTATGGGAAGAACTGTGATACAAGGAAGTTGAGTTTCTTGGGGCAGTTTTCTGAGGTGTCTTTCAATAATATTGTTTGTCTTCTCTACCTTTCCTGAGGACGTGGGTCTCCAAGTACAATGGAGATGATATTATATGCCTAGTGCCTTTGAGACACCCTGTGTGATGGCTGCCTTAAAACAAGAAGCTGTTGTCACTCTGGAGGTACTTAGGTAGAACAAAGCAGAGAGTTGTTTCATTAACTAACACTTTTATTATCTCAGAGGCCTTTTTGAAATGATGTTTCTACCCAGTTAGTGAAAGTGTCTACCCTATCAGGAGGTATTGGATGCCTTTTGCCTTTGGTGTGTGGATGAAATCTATCTGCCAGCCTGCCCTCCCCATCCTTTGAGTTTGAAAAGAAAGGAACCACCTGTTGAGCAGATTATTTTTAAGACAGACTTCACAAGCATTAACAACCTGTTTGATATTTTTAATAAGTTCTCTCCTGAAAACAATCTCTGAGGACACTGGTAAGTTTTATCCTTTCCCAAGTGCAAAGCTTGGTGCAGGATGTTCCACTGCCTGGAGCCTGTAAAGTGGAATTTGCCATTCTCTGACTGTGGCCACCCTGAAGGCTGGAAAGTGTACCTCAAAAGATAGCCTGTTCTATCGCTGTAGGGGAGTACTGAGGCTTAATTTCTCTTATGGAGCCTTCCAAGATTAGAGGGCCTTCAAGTGTATTGATGTCCTGAGCCTTCCTTGCTTCCTTCCTGGCTGCCTGATCAGCTAACTTGTTTCCTTCTGCTATTTCATCTACTCCCTTCTGACATCCTTACATTGCATCACTGCTGCTTCTCATGGGAGGAAATCTGAGGGTAATAACCTGCTAATTTCCTGGTGGTACTTTATAGGAGATTCATTAGCAGTAAGAAAGTGTCCTTCCTTCCGAATGGCAGCTTGAGCATGAAGAACTAAGAAAGCATATTTGGAGTCAGTGTAAATGTTTCCTACTTTTCCCTGGCTTCATTGAAGTGCTCTTGTAAGAGCTATCATTTCTGTGAATTGAGCACTGGTGCCTGGAGAGAGAGACACACTTTCAATAATATCATTCAGAGTGATTACTGCATATCCTGCCTTACAGACTCCTTGCTCTACAAAGGAACTTTCTTCCATGAAGAGGGTCCAGTTTGGATGTTCTAGGGGACTTTCCCTTAGATCCTCTCTGACTACTTAGGTCTGTACCACAACTTACTCACAGTCATTTTCAGTTTCCCCAGTTTCCTTAGGGAGAAAAGTGGCTGGGTTTAGGTGAGAACAAGTTTTCCATTTGATTGTAGACCCTTCTACCAGCAGAGCCTGATATTGAAGGAGCTGGCTCCCTGTTAACCAAAGACTGCCTAGAAGACAGCTATCCTTCTACATTATGTTGTGCATAAATAGTTAAGCCATTTCCCAGCGTTAATTTCATGGCCTCTGGTACCAGTAGGTCCACCACGGCAACTGCTTGGAGGCATGCTGACCATCCTTTAGCCGCCAAATTAAGTTTCTTACTCAGGTAGCCTACTGGCTGTCAAGCTGATCCTCGGGCTTGAGTTAAAACTTCCAAGGCTATTCCCTTCTTTTCTGATACATAAAGATTGTCCTTCCTATGGAAAGGCTGAGGGCTGATGCCTTATGTAAAGCTTGTCTTAACTGGTTAAAGGCCTTTTGACCTTCAGGTTCCCAGGCTAGAAAATGAGTTTTAACTGTTTGAGTCTCTTTTATGAGATGATATAAAGGACAAGCTATCTCGCCATACCCATGTATCCATAGTCCACAAATTCCTCTAATGGCCCCAAATCCTCTTAGTTGCTTGAGGGTTTTAGGGAGGGGAAAAGAGGAAATGGCTTAATTCTTTCTTCCCCTAATGCTCTGGTCCTTTCAGACAACATTAAACCCGGGTACTTCACTGAGGTTTGGCAAAGTTGGGTCTTGAATTTTGAACCTTATATCCTCTGCTGGCTAAGAAGTTAAGAAGAGCTTCAGTGCCTTCCTGAGAAGCTTCCTGAACTGGGGCACAGAGAAGTAGGCCATCCACATATTGTAAGACCCTGACCTGAGGATGGGAAAACTCAGACAGGTCCTTTGACAGTGCCTGTCCAAACAAGTGAAGACTGTCTTGAAATCCCTGAGGCAGCATCATTCATGGTAACCAGGTGGTTTGGCCAGAGGGATCGTTGAAGGCAAATAGGTATGGGGAGTCATGATGTAATGACACAAAGAAAAAGGAATTCTTTAGATCTAGGACTGTGAACCATTTAGTTCCCTCTGGTATTTGATTTAGCAAGGTATAGGAATTCAGGACCACTGGATGAATTGAGACTATAACCTCATTAATCAGGCAAAGGTCCTGAACTAGTCTCCATTCCCCATTGGATTTTTGCATCCTTAATATTGGAGGGTTTCAAGGGCTGTTACAGGGTTTGATGAGGCCCTGCATGTTTAAGTTATTAATAATGGCTTCTAGCCCTTTCCTAGCCTCTGGCTTTAGGGGATATTGTCTCTGGTTAGGAAAAGAAGCAGAATCCTTAATGTGGATCCAGACTGGCCTAACAGTGATAGCTTGACCTATTATTCCTTGAGTTGATCACACTTCTGGATTAATATTAGCTTCCACCAAGATTAAACAAAGAGCTTGTCCCTGGACTATAAGGATGTTGGCCCCTACATGAGCTAAAATGTCTCTGCCTAATAAAGGAGTGAGACTTTCAGGCATGATTAAGTGGGTAGGTGTAAATAATAGGTCCCCTCAATTACAATTAAGGGATTGAGAAAAATATCGTGTAAGAATCTTTCCTGAGATGCCCATCACAGTCATGCTATGGAAAGACAGGAGGCCTGGATCAGAGAGGAGAAGAGAAAGCCTGGCTCCAGTGCCCAGTAGGAGGCCCACTCTCCTTCCTTCAATTTCCAGTCACCCAGGGCTCCTAAGCAGTAATGGAAGTTTGAGCCACTGGAGCCAGTGGTTTGAGTCCCAGGACCCATCAGTCCTGCTGGACCATCTGTGAGACTGGTTCTGAACCTGGTGACCTCTGCCTCTGGGGGCAGTCTGATGTCCAGTGGTCGCTGCCACAGGCTGAACAGGGTCAACATTGCTTCTCCTGGCTGCCCGGGCAATCTTTCTTAAAGTGCCCTGACTTGTCACACCAGTAGCAACTAGTAGATGCACTTCAGGGATCCTGGAATTTGCAAGGCTGCAGGGCAGCTATTAGAGCTTCTGTCCTTCTCTTGTGTTTCCTCTCTTTTTGCTAGGCCTCCTTCTAATCTCTTTTATAAAAGACCGAAGTCGCTACCCTCAGAAGGTTTTCCAAGATGCTATCTGTTCCTGCAGCCTGCTTTTGCAGTTTCCTTCTAACATCAGGAGGGGCCTGTGTAATAAACTTGTCCTTTAGGATTACTTGTTCCTCAACTGAACTAGGAGATAAGGAGATGTGTTTTATTAGTGCCTCTCATAGCCTTTCCATAAAAGCTGTGGGATTCTTATCTGGATTTTGTTCTATTATGGACAGTTTAGAATAACTAAGAAGTTTGGCCCTCATTCTTCATATGTCCACCAATATGAACATTAAAAAGTGTTTTGTTTTCCATTTATCTGTGGAGTCACTGGGGTTCCAATCAGGGTTCTCAAGAGGTAGCACCTCTCTTCCTATTGGGAGTGATTGTTCCCTTATTTCTTTGCCTTCCGTATTTTCTCTTTTCCTTCTTGGCCTAGTATAGGATACATATTTCTCATCTCTGAATTTCTCTGCTGTGTGCAGAGCTGCCTGCTTTTCAACAGTAGTTGGGGTTTGGTTTAGGAGCAGCATAACATCCCTCCATGTGAGGAAAAGTGCCTGAGTTCAATTTTGGAAAGCTTCTATATACTTATCAGTTTCATCAGAGAATCAGCCCAAGTCTCCCTTTATTTGCCTAAGGTCCTGCAGTGAGAAGGGAACTGGAAGCCTAGTGGCATCACCTCTATTTGGCATTTCCTCTAGGGATAAGAGTGAAGCTGAGTTGACTGTGCAATGCTTGCAAAGGTTTAGTAAGAAGGCTGCCCTTCTGTAAAATCAGATGATCCACTTTTTTCTTCAAAGTATCAGGGTTAAAGGAGTTCCAGTGCTTCAGACTGTACTCCTGAAGAATGCAGTCTGAAGATAGTCTGCTACCCATCTGGAAAAAGATGCAAGTAAAAGCTGTCCCTTTAGTCTCCTCCCTTTCCTTTGGAACAGCCCAGGGTGGAGGGGATGACATGTGGGTGTCCCCCTCCCAACCATTTTCTCTTCTTGTTTCCCTGAGCCCCAGCATCTATTAAAAGTGCCACACATGGATGCAGGCATGACCCTCAGCTATGGAACTGGAGGAATTTAGGGATCGGGATTAGTTATGCTTACCTATGTGACTCTAGTCTTCCATTTGTAATTTCCCTTTGACATCCTAGACTTTTGTGATCTGTGTGGCTCTCCAACAGATGGATCTTGGTAAAGACTACTTAATAGTTGTATTTGGGCAAGGACGCTTTATGGAGGGACTGTGCTGGATTGAGCTCTATAATCTGCTATTTTGGCCTGGACTGAAGTATTTATTCTTAGGCAGTGGGTCTGGTTAACTTCTGGACATAAAATCCCCTTACTATTTAAGTACCATTTTAATTGGAGGCAGAATAGTTGCCTTAAAAAAATGTAGGGACAAAATGGTAGTTTTCCTGCTGATGGGACAGATCGATACTAAAATTTAGTTTTAGAGGATGTTTTCCTCTTTCCCCCTCATTGTTGAATTTTCCCATTCACAGAAGTAGCACAGAAGTAGTCTCTACTAGAGCAATGAAAAAGGGGAGGAGAATTGGAAAGCTAGAGTATTTCAGCAAAGGGCCAACAATGTGCCTCATGGAAAGCATTCCTATTCCACCAGGTGGTGCTATTGACCTAGAAATACCACGTGCTCTCCAGCTCAAGGGTAGAGTGAAAGAGACGCAAACTGGAGGTTGTTGTGGGGGGAGGGTACGGAGAAGACCCTCTGTTCCTAGAAAATTACAAAAACGACATTCCTTTGAGCTATATTCTTGGTTGCTATGTGTGGCATTTCCTGATCTTACCTAACATGTTTATTTCCCTGAAATATAAAAATTCCCACAGCATTGCATACAGAGAGTGGATAGGAGACATAACTGTAGTGGACAGAAAAGGAGGAAATTTGTGACAGACAAAGATGGAGATTCTGTTGCTGACATTCATCAGGCTGTCAGAGGCTGGGGTTAGTCCAGAAGCCTTTGGGTAACACCAGGGTGTGACCCTGGCCAGGAACTCTCAGTTGCTTCTGGACCTCTTCCAGTCCCATGTGATGGCTAGGTTTTCCATGAAAGGAAACCAGTATAAAACAGAGCCAGAATTCTCAGCAACCTGAGGGCAATGGGGGGTTCACTACGTTCTCCCCAGCAAGCCTGTCACCTAAGTCTTGAGAATGGCGACATGCCCTAATGGCATCTAGGTGGCTGTCAGATGCCTGTTACTTAGTTTTATTTTAAAATTGAGGATGAGAGGCCTAGAATGAAAGGAAATGGTTGGGGTCCATTCCTATACTCACCCTTCCAATGAATCTGCCTTGAATTCTGGATGGACCACCCAAATGAAGGAGTGTCATTATCTGTGGTGAATACCTGAGATTCATTGTCTCATGGCCCTGGAAAATTAGGATATGGACACAACAGAGTGAGGTTAAGAGCAGAAGTATAATAGGTGAAAGAAAGAGAACAGCTCTCTTGCTACAGAGAAGGGCCTCACAGAAAATGGGTTGCCACTTCTGTGGTGAAATGCAGGAAGTTTTATAGATAAGCTCAAAGAGGCAGTGTCTGAATTACATAGGACATGAAAGATTGATCAGAACAGGTGTGCCATTTGCTTGCTGTTTCAGGGCGTGAAAATGCTTGCTGCCCCCACCTTAATCCTTTATTATGCAGATGGGTTCTCTGCCTGGCCACTGCCTTGTTATCTGTTTCTTTACTGTACATGTGGTGACAAAGAAAAGGGAAGATGGAGCCCCCATGTTGAACATACCTGGCCCCCAGGTAGCCTTTTTCTATTGGCACAGCTGCTGACATTCACTTGTGCAAGCTTCCAGCTTGCTTATCTGTGATTGCAACTGTTTTTCAGACTGCTTTTTGTGAGAAAAGAAATGATTTGGGGACTGCTTTTGGCTAAAAGGGAAACTGCCAAGAACTCTTTTACCTTCACTGTCTGCCTAAATAATTTCTTTCTAGCTCCTGTATCACTAGTTGCTTGGTTTGGAAGTGTCCAGACCAATGTAATCTAGGCATTGAGTTTCAGTTTCCTCATCTACTAAGTAGGGAATATATTAGTTACTCTCTTATAGGGTAGTTATGATGTATTTCATGTGAAATGTTGAGAATGGTCCATGCAGTGATGTACTACAGTTTGTTTGTACTGGCTCACAGTGATTGATAGTGTACCTTTTTCTGATGCTGCCAATCTCCTCATCCCCACATCCAGTGACATCATATTGGTAGCTTGAAATTAATTGGCCATGGTGAGAATATCTACACCACAGAAGTTGGCAAATACTATGCATCAGGGCTAGCTTGCCAACACACCACTGATTAAGTGACATCATTAGTAAGTTCTGTATAAATCTGAATATTATTATTTTTACATTATTATTTTTAATAAGTAGTACTGCTCCCTTATGGTTTTTAGAAGACATTCTGATAGTTAAATAAATAACTTTGAATTAAAAGAATACTGATGGGGTACATTTAGCAATATATTACCTCATAGGAATCAGTGCATACATTTGTGATCTAAAATCTGAATCCTTAATTTACTCAAATTGAGTTTTGGCTCCATGAAAATAGGAGCTTTCCTCACTGCTGTAGCCCTCACGTGTGGTACAGGTCTGGGATGGAGTAGACACTCATAAATGTTTGTCCAGTACATAAATAAATGAACGAAAGTGTCCCAAACACTTGCATTTTCAAAATACTTTGACATCTATTTCCTTTTCTTTTCAAAGCTGCCCTTTAAGATGGATGGATAGGTCCTGTTTCATCCCCATTGCATAGATGAGGAAATGGCAATGCAAAGAGGTATCTAATTAGTGATTTGCTTCCTTGCATCATATTATGTCCATTACGCCAGTGATTCCCAAAATGTGTTCCATAGATCATAAATCCTGAAGGATGTTAATAGCTATTATGTGCCAGGGGACGTGTGAATATATAAGTTTGGAAAACAGTGAAGTGAAAAAAGAAGGAATTGGTTTACTTACTACAGATTTTCTCAGAGCCTTATTAAGCCAATGTGCATTGTGAACCTGGTGGGTAGTGGAGATAGCTAAGTAAGCAGCATTTCCCATATTTCACCATAGTTTGCTTGTTTGATTTTAGATGATGCCTCAAGCAGTATTAATGTGAAACATCACTAGGCAGTGCTTTTCAGACTTTAACTTGCATAGGAACTGCCAAGGGATCTTATTAAAATGCAAATTCTAATGAAGGGGAAGGAGGACCTAGTGTGGGCCCTGAGATCCTACATTTTTTATTTTTATTTGAAACAAGGTATCACTCTATTGCTCAGGCTGAGGTTCAGTGGCATGATCCCAGTTCATTGCAGCCTCAGCTTCCTCAGCTCAGATGATCATGCCACCTCAGCCTCCCAGGTAGCTAGGACTACAGGAGCATGCCACCACACCTAGCTCAGTTTTGTATGTTTTGTAGAGACAGGGTCTTGCTGTGTTGCCCAAGCTGATCTTTAGCTCCTGATCACAATCAATCTACCTGCCTTGGCCCCCCAGGGTGCTGGAATTACAAGTGTAAACCACCATGCCTAACCAGAAATCTTGTATTTCTAACAGGCTCTCAGAGGGTATCCAGGCTGCTGGCCAACAGATCATACCTTGAATAGCAAGGCACTAGAACATATAAGAGTGAAGAAGAAATATTTGGCCTTTTATTGAAAGAGCAAATGACAACACTAAAACATCCTACTGATGCTCAGGACCAACTGTTTAAAGAAGCATGTTGTTTAGAGGGGTGAGAGAATAAGGGACAAACCTCCATATGATGAACAAGTTACGGAGGAACATAGAGCAGGACCTAACTAAATAGCTGGAGTAAGGCAGGTCCCTCCAGCTGAAGTCTAGGTAGTGAATTAATTAATGAAGGGACACAGAGATGGCTAAAGGGACTCTTGATTGCTGTGTGGACTAAAGAAGCTTCATTTTTGTCATTAAAACCTAGGTTTGAGGAGAAGAGAGCAAGGCCCACTATTGGTCAGACTTAGTGATTGCTTTCTCTCTCTACCCACAAACTAAAGTTCCATGAGTTATTAGTTTTTTAAAAACTTTTTAATTATTCAGAATGAAATATGAATGTGAGAAATGGGATTGGAAAACTGTAGACTGACATAAACAGATGTTAACTGACCAGGAGCCGTAGTGCACGCCTGTAATCCCAGCATTTTGGGAGGCCGAGGTGGGCAGATCGTCTGAGGCCAGGAGTTCGAGACCAGCCTGGCCAACATGGTGAAACCCTGTCTCTACTAAAAATAAAAAAATTAGCCGGTGTGGTAGCAGGCGCCTGTAATACCAGCTACACAGGAGGTTGAGGCAGGAGAATCGCTTGAACCCAGGAGGCGTAGGTTGCAGTGTGCCCAGATTGTGCCACTGCATTCTAGCCTAGGAGGCAAAAGCGAGACTACATCTCAAAAAAGAAAAAAAAAAAAAAAAAGATGTTAACCTGGGTCAGGTGAGGAAGTAATGCTACACAATGTGATTGGCTATTTAAAGCCTTCAGAAATGCTCCTATCTCATACAGACCCATCTTCCTGACCTCATCTGGTCCCTACTCTGGCCTGGAAACTTAACTTTGGTACCTGTGTTTCTCCAGCAGTGGCTGTTCTCTGCTGGTGCCTTGTCCTAGCAGACTCTTCTCTCCTAGTTCCTTGGCAACAGTGTTCTAACAACCTTTGTGGGTCACACAGTTCCTAAGTGTGGAGCTGGGATTAGGCTAATGGAGGTGTGATAAAACTCTCCCACAATGTATCTATCAATGATTTACTTCTACTCATTATAACTTGACAACATATTTTGATAACTTATTGAAAGCAAACATGTTAATAACTCATGACTTCTTTGTAGATCAAATTTTTATCATTGCAAAGCAATAGTTTTGCCTAATTTTATACTTTTTCCCTTGCATTCTTTGGGTTACACTCATTTTGCCACTCCTGCTGTTTATATTTTTATATTTATCTGCTCATTTTTATATTTATTTGCTCATCTTTCTGCAATACTAGTTTAGATTATTCTCTAGCAATTACATTTCTTAACCCAAAAGGGGACTATTGTGTTTTTTACTGAAGTTTGGATTGGTTGTCAGAATTAATAGGTTTAATTTTACTTGTGTAATCTTGTTTATGTTTTTGAATTTTTGTAGGTTTTGATATTTTCTTTTATGTAATTTCTTAACCTTTTCTTATATTGCCTGTTTTGTTTCTTTTCATTTTTTTTTCTGTGTACTAATAGGTACTTATTCTGCTTAAATTGTATTATTGATTACATAACAATTTAAAAAGAGGCTATCCACCCTATATTTTGTATTTGCAAGTATATTATGGAGCAGTATCTTTAACTTTAATTTGAATGCAATTGAGTCCTTGCTAAGAGAAGTGAGTGATGTAAGGTATTTCATCCTCTGTTCACCACCCATACCTGTGAAAGGCAAACAGCCTGACTTTTTAAAATAGTAGCCAGTGATCAATGCTGAAGATTAACCTATAGTTACAGAGCAGCTGGCTTGGCCTTTGAAATGTAAACAGTGATAATTTATGAATGGGTTAGTCATCTTCCCATAAACATAAGAGATAAAAGCGACACTACCCTGTGTCATATGTACCCTGTGTCATAACACATTCATGCTACTGCGTTCCTTGTCTGTTGTAACATTCATTGATTAGTATTTATAGGTGTTTCTTGTAACAAAGCTTGGCTTTGGGCATGGTCAGGTAAAAATACAATTTAAAATATCATAAAACAACTATGTAGTGCTCAACGGAACCTTAGGAAATATTCTTTTCTTCATGCTTCTGCCCTGTTTTGTATTGCTCTTGTCTTATCTGGTAGAATTGTCATTCATGTCAAATAGTGAGCCTCATTACGATGAAAAATGAATAGCCAAAATATACTCACATGGCACCAGAAGAAGAGGGAGTTTTGCCTTTTGCTAAAAACGTTCAGTGAAGACAAGCTAAATCCAGCTGGGAATTCTGTGGGTCACAAGCATTATTGGTGCAGAATTGAAACCTTGGTCTAGAACAGACTCTCGGAAGATTTACATGCAAGGTTCACCTGGAAGGATATTTTTGTTTACATTGTTTTAAGGCTTTTCCTTTCAAGGTTATGATAGCCGCTTAGTGATTTTTTATTTTGTTTTTTTGTTTGTTTGTTTAAGTCAGGGATACGAAGTGATGTTGGAGCGTCAGAGTGCGGGGTAAATACCTGAGGTTCGTTGTCTCGCGCCAAGGAAATTGAGTGCACAGACACACAAGAAGTGAGTTTAGAAGTGGAGGTTTAATAGGCAAAAGAAAGGGAAAGGAGAATAGCTCTCTCTCCTGCAGAGAGAGAGAGGGGCACCTATGTGGGACGTGTGGGACGTCCAGCCCGTAGCAAAGTGCACCAGATTTTGTAGACTGACTTGAGGAGGTGGTGTCTGATTTACGGAGGGCCCAAAGATTGGTTGGACCAGGTGTGAAGTTTACATACCACACAAAGAAGCTGGCCACCCCACTCTCATCTTTTATTATGCAAATGGGGTCTCTAGTTGGCCAGAGCCATATTATCTTCTCCTTACTGTACATGTGGTTGGCAAAGAAAAGGGAAGACTGAGCCGCAATGTTGAACATGTCTAGCCCCCAGATAGCCACTTTCCTATTGATTCAGCTGCTGACATTTACCAGTGCAAGCTTGTAGCTTGCCTTACTATGTCTGCAGCTTGATTTTAAAGGCTGATCTTTGTCAGAAAGGAAAATAATTTTAGGACTGCTTCTTATTAAAAGGAAAACCCTACCGAGGACTTCCTTGCTCTAACTGTCTGCCTAAATAACTTCTTTTTAACTCCTATATTAATACATTCGTTGTTTAGAAAGCATCTGATACTTTTTGTCTTAATAAAAAGTTTTAATAACAGATAAAACTCTATATTAGCACATCTCAAGTATATATTTCTAGATTGCTATTCATCCATCTGATTTGTGTAACATTGTACTCTGTCACTTAAAATGTACTTTTTAAGCCAGATTTTTACATTTCCAAAGGTGTCTATAGTAATAACTCTCTGTACACTCACTTGTAAATAGTTCCTCGAATGTTTTTTCAAACCATAAAAATATATTTAGTCATCCCTGTAAGCTGAAATTTTGCAGCTAATTACTATTTTCTGATACTTTATGTATGTATATGCATATATTTTTTCTTGAAAATTATTTCCAAAAAATATTTATTTAAATCCAAATTATAATAATAAATGAAAACATTTAAAACATGTACTTGTCTTGTTAATTGCCATTCTAAATAATTTAATCAAACACCCCCATCCTGATTTCTTTCCCATTCGTCTTTTCCAAGCAGTGAAGAACCTGAGTCTTAAAAATCACTGTATCCAAGCAGCAAAACTGTGCCAAACTTGAAAGGCCTATCCCACCTTTTGGATCTATTGACCCTAACACTTTTTCAGTTAAAAAAAACTTAGCAAAAAGTAGAATGGAATAATTACTTTAAGCCACTTGGCACTTTGGAGCTTTGTTTTATTCTGTTTCCAAACTGGCATATGGTAACTTAATTTTCTTGGGGAAAACTCAAAGCAGCAATCCAGCTTTTTCAGAGACACTCACCTTGATGGAATCTCCACTTGCAAAGAACATCAATGAAGTCCAGTGTTGTTATCCTTAGTAACAAGGAAATCACTACATTTTGATGATTCTCATTATAAATGCTAAGATTTAAAATGGCAATATCAAACATAGCTCAAAAATTTTAAACAGAATTTAACTTTATCTCTCATCAACTTTTCTTTACAGTTAAACTAATATAGAAGCCACTTAAAAAGCAGAACACGTTGAAAATTTTTGAAAAATATACTTCATAATGTGAAATTAACATGTTCCACATTTCAAAGGTTTGATAAAGCTCTGTGTGTTGTCATTCACTAGTTGAGGGAAACTTTCAAAATTTCTGATCCTTTGGCTGGTTAATTACTGACAGTGTCCTTTATGGGCTTGTGTCTTGTTCATTTCAAGGACTGATGTGGCAGCATAGAAACAAAGAATGTTAAAAGGTACGGTCAGATCTTGTACACTGAGTGTTAAGTTTACAGTAATTTGGATAAGTGAAGGGTCACTTCATTATCTTATCAACTGAGAAGGAATGGCAGAGCTGGCCACTAGACTGTGGTGCTATAACTGCTGGTTTGAGAGGCACAGCTAGGTTTTATACTTGGGAATGAGACAGGAGTTCAGCAGGACTGGGTTTCACAAGATACAGATCACGAAGAGCTCACTGATAAAACAGGATGCAGTAAAGAAACCAGCAAAAATCCACCAAAACCAACATGGCAACAGAAGTGACTTCTGGTCATCCTCACTGCTCATTATATGCTAATTATATTAGCATACTAAAGGATACTCTCACCAGTGCCATGACACTTTACAAATACCATAACAATGACTGGAAGTTAACCTATATGGTCTTTATGTGGGAGAAGCCTCCAGTTTAAAGAACTTCATGCCCCTTTCCCAGGAAATTCATGAAAAATCCACCCTTATTTATCATATGATCAAGAAATAACCATAAAAATGGCCAATCAATAGCTGCAATAACTCTGTCTATGGAGTATCCACTCTTTTATTTCTTTACTTTTTAAGAAACTTGCTTTCACTGCATTGGCTTGCTCTTGAACTTTTTCCTGTAGGAAGCCAAGAACCCAAATGGCCTCTTGGGTTGAGCTCAAATTTTGGAGCTTGCCCTGTGCAAATATATTTGGTTTAATACATTTTCCATCTTATTTAAATTTGGGTGAATTTAGCATATTTATAATTGGGAAAGCTTTCAAAGTGATGCAAGATGGTGGCAAATGCACACATTTTTACAATTCAGTATTATAGCTCTCAAGAGTTTTCTGGTTTCTTTACCACACTCAGGATTTGAAAGGCAACCATCTGGGTCATCAAGCTGCCTGCTGATAAGAGGTTGCTGGAGTGGAAGAGACTTTGAGTCCCTTGTTGAAGACTGCAGTTTGGCTTACTGCTTTCATTTCTTTACAGGACAGATAACCTGTATCTCAAGTACTGTGGATACTATACAGCATCACAGAAACTTGATACTTGAAGGTTTGTTGGATTGTAAAAGGTTTTGTGTCTGCCTATGGTATCCTGAAAGTACAGATACCTGCTGTCTTGAACCCCAGTTTCTGGCTTATTTTCATTATGCATTCTTTAGACAGTTTATGATTTTTCTTTATCTTTATTTCTTTTTAAGACAAGGTCTTATTCTTTTGTTCATGCTGGAGTGCAGTGGTGCAGTCACAGCTCACTGCAGCCTTGACACCACCAAGCTCAAGTGATCCTCCTACTTCAGCCTCCTAAGTAGCTGGGACTACAGGTGCATGCCACCATGACAAACTAATGTTTTATTGTTTGCAGAGATGGGGTCTCATTCTTTTGCCCAGGCTGGTGTTGAACTCCTAAACTCAAGCAATCTTCCCACCTTGGCCTCTCAAACTGTTGAAATTATAGAGGTGAGCCACTGTGCCTTGCCTTACATGGTTTTGATTTCTTCAGAATCAATGATCTGCATCTGCAAGGTGTATGGATCTCCACTGATTTACAGGGGGTTTGCCATTACTAAGTTGACTTGTAGACAGAAAAACAAACTGCCTTTGCTGAGCCATTTAATTTTTCCCCACATTTTTTTCTCTTGTGAAAGTCTTTAACTGAAGATCCCTGCTTTGCCTCTGGAATACGCCTGCAGTAGTTTTTGTTGAGAAATGTGAGTTTGGGAGCAACTGTTCCTGTGGGACTCTAGAAGAGCTGGTTGCTATTCCAACAGATACCTGAGTTTGGCATTGCTTCAAAATTAGATTGCTGCAATCTAATTTAGAAGGTGCAGGTGAAGTTTTCCTTTCAAGTTTTGCTGGTAATTGACACATGCCCAGACATTTCTGCCCATGAGCCATAATCTCCATTCTCTTCATCCTCTTCTCCATCAGTTTTTAAAACAACCTAAATTACCCCTGATAACTTTATTTTCTGAGAGTTTTATCCCTCAATACTTATTTTTTTCAGTCTTGGTTCTGGAAAGGGGATTATGTCTCCTGTAAGCTGCTAACTACTTCTGATTCACATAAAAGTATAGTAGACCTCCCCTTCTCTGTGGGGGATACATTCCAAGATCCCCAGTGGATGTCTGAAATCGTACATAGTATTGAACCCTACATATACTATGTTTTTGTCCTAAAAATACATATTTATAATAAAGTTTAATTTACAAATTTGGCAAAAGAGAAGATAATACCTAATAATAAAAGAGCAATTATATAACTATATGTTGTAATAAAGTTTATGTGACTGTAGTGTCTTGCTCTCTTAAAATATCTTACTGTACTGTACTCACCTATTTTCTGATTGTGGTTGACCACGGATAACTGAAACTTCATAAAGAGAAACGGGGGATAAGGGAGGACTACCGTACTGCTTTATACACCTGATTTGTGTATCTATGTATTGGCAGCCTATCTTATTCCGTGGCAATTAACATTGAAACCTTTAAATAAGTACCACCACCTGCCTTTGAACTTGCAGATGCCCAATAAGTCTCAAAAGAAAGAGGAGCAGCACCACAGGTAACATCACTGTAGGTTTTCCTGAGATGAGAGATCCTCCTGCACACAATGGAGGTCTCAGTCAATGAGGTGTTCTGGTTCCAGTTCAATATCAATCACACCCCTAGAGGGCGCTTCTTCCCTCGGCGGTTTCCTGATGCGCAGCTCAGGATCATATCTCCTTTTACCCCCGGACACCTGTGAAAATGCTGGATTCCTTTTGTTCCAGGGTCTGGAGCTGGAAATGACAAGGGGTAGCCCACATTTTCCTGTCTTCTGTCTTCTGCCATCACCTCACTAAAACTAACAAGCAAAATCAGAGCCAAATGACAAGACAAATTGCTTCAGGTTCTAGGAAGCAGCCCAGTTCAGTTCACTCTGTGGGTTCATAATGGGTTAAACAACTTCACTGAACTGTAACTTCAACAACTGTACCCTAAGTCTGAAGTCTAACATCTTTGAAAATAACGTAACTTCAGCCAAGAGTAGTTTCAGTGGGGAAATTTTCACCATGTCATCAGGAAGTTTTTCAGCTCCCAATTCTTGTAATTTCCCCTTACTGGCATGGTGGATCTTGAACCCAGGTTTAATATTAAGCTGGGCACCTGAGTCTCCTGTGTCCTGGAGTCACTGGCTCCAGCTCCTAGACCTTGAGCCAGCATCAGCTGCATGTTCTGGCTAAATGATTTTTAACATTAAATGTTTCTTAGATGTACTTTAATAAGTTTAAAAAAATCACATTCTACCATGACCAATGGTTCTTTGTTTTGGAAAGATGCAAAGAACTTAGTTCATGGCTAGTTTATTTTTGTTCCCAGTTTACAGATAAGAAACTATTATAGGAAAAGGTTAAGCAGCTTGCGCAGGGTCACAGTTACTAAGTAAATAGTTGAATAGGGGTTTGAACTCAGGTAAACTAACAGTAAAACCCTCAGGTTTAATTACCACCCACCACATAGTTACTCCAAAGATCTTCAAAAGCTTTCAGAGGTTTGCTTTATGAATTCAGATGAAAAATACAGTTTATGATACTGCCTCCAAAAGAAAGGAAATCAGAATTTCAATTTTTATTCACTTATTATTGGAAGGCAACCTGGTGATAGTAGCAAATAAGTTGTTGGTTCTCAAAAATGCCTCATGACTCTCAATACACTACCTACAGCCATCAATAAAGCATGTCTTAATATATATAAAATAAATAAAAACCAATATAAAATATAAAATATAACCTTATACTGTACAGTATTATTTATGAGTTTTAAGTTTCTCAAGTTCAGAGAGAAGGAAAAATGTGTACTGGTATTTCTGCTTTAATATTTCAATTTCTAGAGATGTATTAGCATTTGGTATTTCTTGTCTTATTTCTTGAGTGGAAAATAAAAAATAGAATAGACTCTGTGGGATTAAAAAATAATAGGTACTAAAATTGAATTCAATTCAGGAATTTTTTCTTAAGCATGTGCCAAAATTCAACCACCACTGGCACAAATATGCATAAAGCACAGCTACACTCTCAAGGAGCAGATTGTGGAATCTGCTAAGAGAAACAGGCATGTGAAGAACGAGCTATGAAATGAAGCAATACGTTTTATCAGAGGAAAAAATGTACAAATAGAAAAGGAGTAAATTAAGGTAGGAAATTGTTTAGAAAGGGGCTTAGCTGAATTGTTCTATGCATTTTCATGAGAAATGCCCATCATGGAAGGTGGTATTCCATAAGAGATTAATTGTTAATTATCTAAAACTGTACTGCACATTATCCAATACAACTCAACCAATCAATGAAGTTTCACCTGGAGAAATTTCTGAAATGTTATTTTAATACATTTTGTCTTACTTTAATATCTTTTAAACCATAGGTTGACTTGAGAGGGTCAAGGGCAGATGTGAAATGACCAAGAATGAGGTAATTCTAGGAGTCCAAGCAAAAGAAAATGGTGACTTGCACAGGCCATCCAGAAAGTCAAATGGGCCAGACTGAGGGGGGAAGGAGGTGGAGGTGACAGGTCAGGGGTGACTCTTGGGTGGCTGGTTTGCACAAGGTAATGAATGGTGCTGACATTGTTGCAAGGAGGAACTTTAAAAAAGGACCAGGACTTTTTCACTTTTTTCCTGTAGGGGATATGTAAGGAGAGGATGAAATGTGGAAGCAGTGAAGTTTGGTTTTGAATGTGCTGAATGTGAGGCACCTTTAGATATGCAAGTGGAGATGTCAAGTAGGCAGCTGGATATAGGGGCTGGAAAATCAAGAGTGGGCTCTAGGATAGAGAAATCAGTTGCTGAGCATTCTGTGTTTAGGTAGTAATTATATCCATGGACATTTGTGAATTCAGATGGGAAGATAGTATGGGGTTAGAATAGAGCCCAGATTGATATTCAGGGTGAATTTATCATTTCATGACTATACAAAGGAAATTAACCTGCAAAGAACTCAGGAAGAACAGTCATAGAGATGAGGGGAGCCCAGGCATGGTTACAATTAGCACTCAGTAATTCTGGCTCTTTATATGGTCCCTCTTCCATTATAATGCAATGGTCTTGCTAAGTCTTTGATCACTTTATATACTTTCTACAGTGAACATTCCAACTCTCTGTGTGTGTGTGTGTGTGTGACAGAGAGACAGTTAGGCTTTTTGTTCCCAACCAAATCTCATCCTGAATTATAATCCCCATAATTCTAATTATCTCCAAATGTCAAGGGAGAGACCAGGTGGAGGTAATTGGATCCTGAGGGCAGTTTCCTGCACACTGGTCTCATGATAGTGAGTGAGATCCCATGAAATCT
Organism: Papio anubis; assembly: GCF_008728515.1. Lineage (NCBI taxonomy): Eukaryota > Metazoa > Chordata > Mammalia > Primates > Cercopithecidae > Papio > Papio anubis. The sequence goes on from NC_044983.1 coordinate 67,846,896, forward strand.
GATGGTTTTATAAGTGTCTGGTAGTTCCTCCTGCATTCATTCTCCATCCTGCCACCTTGTGAAGAAGGCGCCTTGCTTCCCCTTTGCCTCTGTCATGACTGTAAGTTTCCTGAGGCCTCTCAGCCATGTGGAACTGTGTCAATTAAACCTCTTCCCTTTATAAACTACCCAGTCTCAGGCAGTTCTTTATAGCAGTGTGAAAATGGACTAATACAGTAAATTGGTACTGGGGAGAGTGGGGTACTGCCATAAAGATACCTGAAAATGTGGAAGTGACTTTGGAATTGGGTAACAGGTAGTGGCTGGAACAGTTTGGAGGGCATAGAAAACAAGAAGATGTGGAAAAGTGTGGACTTATTGAATGACTTTGACCAAAATGCTGATAGTGATATGGACAATGAAGTCCAGGCTGAGAAGGTCTCAGATGGAGATGAGGAACTTGGGAATTGGAATGAAGGTGCTTCTTACTATGCTTTAACATAGGGACTGTCAGCATGTTGCCCCTGCCCTAGAGATCTGTGAAACTTTGAGAGATGATTTAGAGTATCTGGCAGAAGAAATTTCGAAGCAGTAAAGCATTCAAGAGGTGCCCCGCATGCTCTTAAAAGCATTCAGTTTTAGGCATGCACAGAGAGATGGCTTGGAATTGGAACCCATATTTAAAAGGGAAGCGGGCATAAAAATTTGGAAAATTTGCAGCCTGATAATGTCATAGAAAAGAAAAACCTATTTTCTGGGGACTAATTCCAGCCAGCTGCAGAAATTTGCATAAGCAATGAAGAGCCAAGTGTTAATCCCCAAGACAATGGGGAAAATATTTCCAGGGCATGTCAGAGGTCTTTATGGTAGCACCTCCAATCAGGCCCAGAGGCCTAGAAGGAAAACACAGTTTTGTGAGCCAGGTCCAGGGCCTTGCTGCTTTGTGCAGTCTTGGAACTTTGTACCTCACGACCCACTCGTGGCTAAAAGGGGCCAAGGTACAGCTCAAACCTTTACTTCAGAGGGTACAAGCTCTAAGCCTTGGCAGGTTTACATGTTGTGTTGGGCCTGCGAGTATAAAGTCAAGAATTGAGGTTTGGGAACCTCCGTTTAGATTTCAGATGATGTTTGGAAATGCCTGGATGTACAGCCAGAAGTTTGCTGCAGAGGCAAAGTTCTCACGAAGAACTTCTGCTAGGGCAGTGCTAAAGGGCAATGTGGGGTAGGAGCCCCAACACCGAGTCCCCACTGGGGTACTGCATAGTGGAGCTGGGAGAAGAGGGCCACCATCCCCCAGACCAGAGAATGGTAGATCCACTGACAGCTTGCACCATGTATCTGGAAAAGCTGCAGACACTCAATGCCAGCCTGTGAAAGCAACTGGGAGGGGTGCTGTAACCTGTAAAGCCTTAGGGATGGAGCTGCCCAAGGCTATGGGAGCCTACCTCTTGCATCAGTGTGACCTAGATGTGAGACACTGAGTCGCATGGAACTTTAAGGTTTAATGACTGCCCAACCAGATCAGACTTGCATGGGACCTGTAGCCCCTCCGTTTTGGTTAATTTCTACCATTTGAAACAGGAATTCTTACCCAATGCCTGTACCCTCACTGTATCTTGAAAGTAACTAATTTGCTTGAAATTTTACAGGCCCCTAAGCAGAAGGACTTCCCTTGTCTCAGATGAGACTCTGGACTTGGACTTTTAGGTTGATGCTGGAATAAATTATGACTTTGGAGGACTGTTGGGAAGACATTATTTGTTTTAAAATGTGAAAGGGACATGAGATTTGACAGGGGCCAGGGCTGAAAAGACATGGTTAGGGTTTGTTTTTCCACCTAAATCTCATCTTGAATTATAATCCCCATAATGCCCACATGTCAAGGCAGAGACCAAGTGAAGGTCATTGGATGATAGGTGCAGTTTCCCTCATGCTGTTCTCATGATAGTGAGTGAATTCTCACAAGATCTAATGGTTTTATAAGTGTTTGGTAGTTCCTCCTGCATTCATTCTCCTTCCTGCTGCCTGTGAGAAGGTGCCTTGCTTCCCCTTTGCCTTCCACCATAATCGTAAGTTTCCTGTGGTCTCCCAAGCCATGTGGAACTGCGAGTCAATTAAACCTCTTTCCTTTATAAACTACCCAATCTCAGGCAGTTCTTTATATCAGTGTGAAAATGGATTAATACTGTGTGTGTTTGTGTGTGTGTAAATGTGTGTTCTTTATTGTATATTATAAACACTTAGCTGTACATACATACATATATATCTACACAGAAATGTAAGTGACATGTGACTAGGAAAAACAAAGTATATCTTTGCTGTAATAAAAGATACTGACAGGATAAGGTTGGTCCCCCACCCATCTACTCTTACAGGGACAGTGTGTATTTAACACAGATGCTATGGATGAGCCTCCCAAAAGATGAGGGCAAATTTCACCCTCCTGTCACTTAGTCCTTTCACATGTTAAGTTAATCATATTCATTTTTTTAAAGCATAGCTATTTCTTTCTCATTGGCAGACATGGCTCCAAGTCTATAAAATGACCCCCTTAGGGATAACACAAGGAATGGATGTCAAGTAGTGTCAGATTATTGATGTTATTTGTTATGTGTACTTACAAATAATGTTCCACCACATCTGGGTTTGTTGGGATATATGGTGGTGGATTTCCGATCCACTTTGCGTATGCAACAGCATGACAGCGTTGTTTCTAAGCTGGTATGAAGTTCCACCTAAAATGCATTTTGGATTTATTAATAGAATCATTAATTAGTATCTGAAATTCTTATATGGCACAGAGGCAATCATTAGTACAGCAAAATGAAAACTGATTCCTACTTCCTGACTTCTGGACAGCAGCTGGGCTGACCTCTCACTTTCATTTCAGGGGATTCTATGAGAGCATTAAATGACGCTGTAGTAAATGCATGCTACACGTCCCCTTCTGCTGTGGGCTCAGACATAGGTTTCAGAATGGATGCAGAGAGTTGCTTAAGAAACAACCCAGGGGAAGTAGGAGAATGGCTTCCTGGTTTTCCAGTTGATGCTGCTTTTGATCCAAAACAAGGCACAGATAACATGGGGGTACTGGGATTTGTGCTGTTTACTTTCAGGGAGCAAAGTAAACAAAATATAGCATTGCACTTTTCAGCTCAACCCCACTGGCACTGCAGTTGAGTGGGCTTCCCCAAGATATTTTATTTTGTACTATTGCTTGTATTATTCTTTTTATTTATCCCCAATGTATTTTAAAGAGGTATTAGGGCATTCATGAGGTATTGCTGACATACCTACCAAGAAGTTTATACATCCCCTTTCCATATTGACATACCTGGAGTCCTAAACATCATCTTTGTGACACTAATAACCTGCCATTAGCTCTTCCTACCTTCGATCTTTCCCCACTAAACCAAGACAATAGCAGATCACCATAAATACCATTTTCATTGTGGAGGAGCTGATAATAACCCTCCACTAACTTACAAAGTAACTTGAAGCACTTCATCGTTTGCTGCCCTTTGCTAAGGTTTTTCTCTGCTAGTTTTGAATAAACCCCCGTCATCTGGAACGATCTAATCAGCCACTAACATGAATGATCCTTACAGGCAAGGGGGCCTTGGGCCAGTGCCTTGGCCATTTTCCCCGTTCCGATGTGGCCCTTTGCTCTTGCTGGCGCCTCCTTTCAGGATGGTATTGATGTCCTGTTAGATCCCAACCATCTTTCAACACTGACTCATCTCACCCACTCCATGTAGCATTCCCTTATTTTTGCATTTTTTCTGTACCTGATAATCATTTAACTGTTTTTGTTCTCAAAATGTTCAGATCGCTCTGTATCTCTGCATAATATACAGCCATGTCATGCAGTGTAGAATTTAAGAATGGTTCTCAGTTGATTTTTGATATTTCATTTTATCAATGCCTAGCTGGTGTGCTAAGTAGACACAGTTGACTTAATAGTCAAGGATCACATCCCTCTGTTTCCTCTGGGCTCTCATGCTAAGTTGTACTGCCCTTTGTATACTATATGTATTGAAACATTGTTTTTCAATAAATAAATGCTAATGTATGGCTGAATGAATAACAGAGAAGAAAACTGTGACAAATAAAAGTGAAGAAGAGACAAGAATGAATAGAAAGTTATATCATAACAGGATTTTTCTCTCTCTCAAACTGGCCAAAATGTCTTAATGCGCATAGTCAACTGGTCACCAAATATCCTTGAAGCATCAAAAATGCCCATTTGAATTTGAAATTTAAAGACATTCTAGTCAAGAACAGGAAAATAACTTGGTGTTGTATTACAGAAAAGTACTTCACAACATTCAATAGCTGAGGACCTAGCCAAGAAACTTTGACACCAAATTTTACATCAAATTGTCCATAAAAATGAGAGAGATGTCACAAGAGAACAAAACCACATAGATTCTGTTAAAACTTCAGCATAAATCATGCTGTGGGGACCTTGTGATTCCCTGCACAAAACAGAAGAAGCTCCTTTAAACAGCATGGATAGGATGCCAGTGATGCTCTTGATCTAGCAGCTAGCTACCTGGGTGGCCACAGGTTAACATAACAAAAGATGCTCAGGCAATTTTTAAATTTCTCTACTAAAAGTATTCTAGGACATTTTTTCATCATCTTTGATTACAGCAGGTATAACAGATAACATGCAAACAGACACAGGATGGTCACATCCTCAGGATTAAGAAAACATCCATGCTAAATAACTGTGCTCTCAGAAATGGAAGTAATTATAATTGTGTTAATTTCAGTAAGTTTAAATTAGATGTAATGCAGACAATGCCTAATTTAGGATGGTTCAACTCATGCTTTTTTGACTTTATGATGGTGTGAAAGTGATACACATTCAGTAGAATCTATACTTCAAATTTTAAACTTTGATCTGTTCTGGGCTAGCGGTATGTGGTACTATGCTGGGATGCCGGCCAGTGGCAGCGAACCACAGAACCCAGTCAGCCACATGATCAGGAGGGTAAACAATCCAACTCTAAGGTGTAAGTGGTATAAATTTAAAACTGGCTTATTCTTACAAAATTCCCATTTTTGACTTATTTTTAACTTATGGTGGCTTTACCAGAAGATAACACTATCATAAGTGGGGAAGCACTGCACTTACCTGCATAGCTATCCTCTTCAATGATGCATGTTTCTGGACCTCAGCAATGTCACCAGCTGCCAAACTGATCTGAATTATGACACAAAATTAAATCACTACAGTTGAAGGCCCACCTAAAAATGCATGTAAGGTCTGTCTTAGTCCATTCAGACTGCTATGACAAAATATTTTAGCTTGGGTAATTTATAAATAGCATAAATTAACTGCTTACAATTCTGCAGGATGGGAAGTTCAAAATCAAGACTCGGGCAGAACTGGTTTCTGGTGAGAGCCCATTCCTCATAGGTGGCGTCTTCTATGTGTTCCCATATGGCAGAAGGGCAAAGGAGCTAATGCGCTCCCTCATAGTTCTTTTATAAGGGAATCAGTTCCATTCATGAGGGCTCTCCCCTCATGGCCTAATCACCTCCCAAAGGCCCCACCTTCTAATGCCATCTTCTTGGTGATTAGGTTTCTATATATATATAGTGTGTTTGTATATATATATAGTATATATATAGTGTGTGTGTGTGTATATATATATATTTATATATTGGATGGGACATAAAAATTCAAACCATAGCAAGGTCTCTGTGGCTAAAGTGGGAGGGTGGGCATAAGATCTACTAGTAGTAGCTGCAGAATACTTTGGTCATACACCTTACAGAAAACTACAAGGCCTATATACCTCTGCAACGGTGATGGCCACATTTGGAGGTTCAGTACTCTTAAGTGTTATGAAAACTTAAGACACACAAATTAATCTGAAATTCATTTAAGATAATCTGTTATTTTTTGAAAGGACAGGGATGATGTGATATCATATGCAATTGGGTGTAGCTACACAACATGGTGGGAAACTCCAGGAGTTTAATAACTAAGGTAGACAAGAGTGATTTAACAACATGGAAAAAAATACTAAACTGAGAGAATGATACATTTTATATCTTACATATGTTTATAAGGAAAACATATAGCACTGTTTTTGGGAACACGTGGCAAATTTCTTCAGGTCTTCAGGAGAGGCTGTGTTTCCTTTGGCTTTTATTTTATGGGCCCGATAAGTCTGGAACTGACTATATTCATCTTTCCTTTGACAATTCACAAGCTCAGAATCGAATGTACGAACCATCTTTATAACATACAGGCCATTATACTTTGTATTTTGCATTCTATCCTAGCCACCAGTTTCATCTTAATTTTTCCTGCTTATATTTTCTTTTCACTTTGAATTTCTCATGGTTTTCATTACTGCTTTACTATTAGTCTTCTATAAGCAATCTCAGATCCACTTAAGGCAGGGAGTGCATATACAAAAACACATAGAATGACTTTTTTTTCTGACATAGTTTCTGTATTTTATGTTTTTCTAAGGAGAAAAACTTAACAGCTTTTGTAAATAATAATAATCCATGTTGTATTCATAAAAAGATAAAGAAAGCAGAAAGATACGAAAAATATACAAACCAAAATCTTCAGTGCTTCACTATTATTTTTGGTGCACGCGATCATCACAGCTGTGTTTCCATTTTCTCCTTCCAAATTAACATCAGTACTTCCATGCTCAAGCAAGACCTACACAAAAGTAGAGAATAATTGTTAAAATTTTACAGATTTCCAAATAAAGTACTTGTCTTCCACTAGATTTTAAATTCTCAGATGCCAGGGACCGTGTCTATTTATCTTTTTTCATCCTTCTCCCACACAATCTAGCACAACATTCTGCACACTGTGGGTACTAAGTAAATTTCTCAAATAGATGAAATAACCATGATTTCAATGTCACAACAATTAAGGTGATAATGAGTTGTGGCATTGTAAATAGAGTAAGAACTGTAGATACTAGTTATCACAGCTTCACTTAATACTTCCGACTTGTATTAGTGAAGCTATGTTAATTAATACTTTCAGAAAAATAAATTTATGGAGCCATTTAGAATGTGTTAGCAGTGAAGGAGGAAGTCAGGAAGGGAAGAAGGAAGAAAGTAAGAGAGACAGAGAGGAGGGAGGGAGGCAGGAAGGAAATGGTTTCTTTTCCCCTTCTAGTCTAAGTAAAATTTTTCTTTTACCTAGATTGCAAGCATACTAGGAAATGTCAATGGAAACTCTATTCTCTTCAGTAAACAAAACAGAGTTTTGCATAACACTTTGGTATGGCTTAACTCAATTAATTCAAACTTGGTCTGGAATGGAAACTTTTTCTACAATGTAAGAAATTAGCATCCTGGCCGAGCACAGTGGTTCCTGCCTGTAATCTCAGCACTTTCGGAGGTTGAGGCAGATGGATCACTTGGGGTCAGGAGTTCGAGACCAGCCTGGCCAATATGATGAAACTCCATCTCTACTAAAAATACAAAAATTAGCTGGGCTTGATGGCACAAGCCTGTAGTCCCAGGTACTTCGGAGGTTGAGGCAGGAGAATTGTTTGAACCCAGGAGGCAGAGGTTGCAGTGAGCTGAGATCATGCCACTGCACTCCAGCCTGGGAGACAGTGCAAGGAAAAAAAAAGAAGAAAGAGAGAAAGAGAGAGAGAGAAGGAGGGAGAGAAGGAGAGAGGGCAGAAGGAAGGAAGGAAGGGAAAGAGAGAGAAAGGGAGAGAAGGAGAGAGGGTGGAAGGAAGGAAGGGAAAGAGAGAGAAAGAGAGAGAAGAAATTAGCATCCTGATAAAATGGTCAAGTAATTTTTCTGATGAAATTTCACTGAAGACCTGTTACTGCCTCACCTGGTTGACAGCCAGCTGATTTTTGCTCAAGTGTCTATAGACCTTTGACAAGTCTTTCTTTAATATTCAATGTCATAACATTATCTCATCTAAATATCTTATCAAACCTTTAAACTGGCCTACTAGAGGCTTTTTCTCCTGCAGAAAGACTATGATAAACAATGGCATGTCCTTATAATTAAATAATGTTAAAAGAATTTATTAAATAAGCTGTTTCTCAAAGACATTGACTTCTTTAAAAAAGTTTAAAAACTTTTTACCAGAGCCTCTTGTTAGCAGAACATGCCCCATGTGAGTGTCAGTAAATGAATTAGGTTTACTAATTAGCTCTGCTCATAAATGCAAATTAAACTGAGATTTTAGTACATAAAAATATGTGGGAAAATGATGGATGAATTAAAGGGAAATGAGAACACAAAGTTCCTTCCATGGACTTTAGGCACCTTTGCATCCTGTTCTTAAGAAGGTCTAGATTCATATGGAAAATAACTTACCAAAGAAGAGGCTTTTCTCTCTTTGCCCTCTTAGAATCAGAGACCATAAATGTGTAGCATTTATTACGCTGTTATTACTGTGCCACCAAAAGCACAATCTTTCAAAAAGCTGTGTTAAATTACATGTGGCAGGGATCCCAGAGAGAGCAACTAAACTGTGCAGCTACTTCAAATTCAGTCATGACCAGGCAAGTCTGGAAGGTTCGGAGGTGAACCCTCCACAGGTCCCTTTGATGAGAATCTGGAAAGCCTCATGGAAGGGTCAAACAACTGGATATTTGGAAGTAAAGCCCCAAGGACTAAGGCCTGCAGGCCACTGAGAGACAAAACCACCCCCTAATTCTCAGGCCAACGTGTGCCAGGGAATATTATGCATACCATAAATCACTGTGCAAGAACTTGAAGTGATGCGTGGATGACAGTTTTTTACTTTACAACTATTATAGGCAGCAGAGGAAGGTTTGAGGGAAGGTCAATGGAGCAGTCAATGGAGCAGCTTCTAAACTGGCAGGGGCTGGGTAGGTACAGGCTGGACCATGGGCATAACTGGGAGAGGCAGGTAGAGAGGATTGCTGTTTGCAAGCATGAGGGGAGACATTCCAAAACACCTTCTCCTCCTTCTATTCCTGTCATTTCTGGTGAGCCAGAGGAGTCTGAAAATATTTTTACACATAGTTGTGGTTGGTAAGACCAAGTAGGGGGGAGTCAATTTTACTTAGAACTCAATTTTTCTGCTTGTTCTGGTGTCATCAGAAAAATTTGTTGTATGTCCACCACTGAATTTATGAATCAGTTAGGAGCTTTATTTTCTATTTCTATGTGATACCTACCTTTCTGTATTTGTTGGTCTGGAGATTTCTGCTCTCTAATTAACAACAGTCATTCAACAGTTATCTGCCTTCAGTTCCCAAACCACATTTTCAGAGCCAATATTAATTGAGTTAATAGGCATGTGTTCTTGAAAAGAGCCTTCAGAGGGAGCAAGAGCTCCATGAGGAAATATGTGACATCTCTGTGGGAGTCCCTGCAGTCACTAGTGGCCCAACCCGGATGATATGGAAACAGCACTTAGCTCATGAATAATGCAGATATTTAATAAAACAACAACAACAACAACAAAACAGCTTGTTTCCAGAGGACTTTCTAGTAACCTCTTCAGGGAGCCAGACCTATCTCATAGGTACTGAGAGTTCAGCTCGCCCCTTCTCATTCAGCCAGAACTCCCATTTACTCATTCATTCATCATTTGCCACCACAGTGCTGAGGAATACGAGATATTTGGATTAACAAGACACAGCCCTCCTTCAAGGATAATTATCCAGTGGGCAAAAAAAAGCACATGAATATTTGATTCCAATATAATGTGTTAAGAATTTTGATAGAGCCATATACAAGGTACAGTAGGAAAGCAGAAAGTGGCTCCTCTCATACCTTTCAGGTCAAATGTAAAGAGTCAAGGTCTCAGAAGGCTGAGAGAAAGGTCTTTGGGCTAAAGGGAGCCGGAAACTCATGCATCTCTTTGGTGATTTATAGAGAAGTTGGTTTTCTTGTGACTTACCATAATAGCCAAATCATCATTCACAATAATATTTCTACAGGAAAATTTATTATAAGTTCCAAATAGTCTTCTGGAACATGATCCATTTGTAAACTCCATTCTTCATCAGTTAAGCATGTTTGTATTCTAGTGTGTCTGACAGACTTTGAGACGTAGTTTAAAAGCCATGGCCTAATTCTTATCCTTTAGCAATTTTCCAGGATTTCCTCTACTTGACTAAGCTTACTCTTAAACCTTGAAAACCAATACGATGTCTCCCAATGGTACTGTCATGTCTTCAGCGAACTAATCTTTTCAACAGGCCATACACTCTAACTAAAACAGCAAATCATAATTACGTTTTCTGCTTTCATTGAGGCTCTCATTACCTTCTTCTTTTGTCATTAAATTGGTCAGGTAAAAGTGATAAAGCCTAAATTTGAAAACATAAAGATGAAAACAAAATTTCTTAGTCTTGCAGTTTTACTTGTGATGTACCATTAGGCAAGCTATTCAAATTCTTTTGGCACCTCAGCATACTCAGCTATGAAATGAGAATCCTAGTATTTTATTAGATCTTTCTTCATAGAGGGCTTATTTAGATGAGAATTTAATAAACAAACACGCACAAAGTTCTTAAAAAGTGCTTGGTAAATAAAAACTATTCAATAAAGTTAGAACTAATCATCATTATCATCATTAGTTGGTGAGAAGTAGAGCAAATGTAATTATTATATATTGTTTGACCTGGAAGCTTAGAAGGTGTTCATCCTGGTGCAGGCAGAGAGAGCTGGATCTGGGTCCCAGCACCTGCGCCACCAGTCAGGCCCATTGGAGCCGGCCAGTAGCCTTACCTTCATCACTTCATTGTGCGTGCCCTGCACAGCTAAGTGGAGGGGCGCCATCATGTTGAAGTTTTGGAGGTTTGGGTTTGCTCCTCTGCTGAGAAGAAACTTAACGCTTTCGATTTGGTTTTCTTCTACAGCACAGTGCAGAAGGCTATTTCCATAATCATCCATAATAATTGCATTCAGTACTAGAAAAAGAAACCAAAATATGGATTAGATTTTGCTTGGACTGTATTCAACACCTCCTGAGTGCCTGTCCACTCCAAACTCAGTGCCAAGTGCAACTGACATCAGCTGCATCTTTTCTATGGTAACTAAAAACATAGCTTCAATTCTCATGAAACATTTAATGGGCACCTAATGGGAATATATAGAAGCATTGTACTGACTTTATCAAGTGAGTTAAATTTCTGTTGGTAGCATTTATAAGAAAAAGATCCTCCTATTGCTACATGTTTTTATCTATGTGAGTTTGGGTATTGTGATAAAATATTGAGATTATGTAAAAGAAAGAACTATATACCGGGCACTCTACAAAGTTCACATGACCATTATTTCATTCAAGCCCCAACAGCCTGCTGGGCATCACCATGACAAATGTTCACAAGGAGGAAGATGCTGAGGTCCAGAGAGGTTAAAAGTCTTGCCAACATCACAGAGCCAGTAAGGAGGTATGAAAGTTACCATGCCTCTCTGAACCTCAGCTTTCTCATATTCAAAATTCATAAAAAAATTCATATGTCTACACACAGAGAAAGAGAGAGACCTTGCAATGTTGTAGTGTTACTGGGACAATAATATTAAATCGTGTCTTTAAAGATCACAGCAGAGTGTCTGGCCTGTAGGAATGGCTCTGAAAATGCTAATAAGAAAAAAAAAACACACCACTGATAAACCACAAAACTAGAATTCGAACTTGAGCCCCTGATGCCACACCTGGTTTCCACAAATTGCTACAATATGATATATGGCACTATGTGCCCTGTGAGCTCAGCATATAAATAATATGTCCTTTCATCCTGCAAAGTCCTATAGCTATTCTAAAATGGACATGGCTGACTGCTTTATCAACCTTGTAAATTGGTGGCAGTGTATCTTTATGTCCAGGAAGGGAGAAAAAGTATTCTCTCATAAATATGATTTGGGGACTATCTATGGTACTTGGAACCATATAGCCACGTTTCCTGTTTCTCTCCTTTTTAAAATATATCTCTCCACTATTTCCTTTCATTCATCTGAGTGCTTCATTCTAAAAAAAACACACACACACATGCATGGGCACACACACACACACATGCATGGGCACACCCACACATACACACATCTCTTGACTGTTCTGTCTGATCAAGAAGAATCACTCCATTCATCATTCCATTTGGCACCAAACTTAAACAGGGATCTATATTTACAAACTCGCATTCACTAATTAAGTAACTTGAATTTTGCTTTTATCCTCATCACTTTTCAGAAATCATTTTTACAGAGGTCACTGGGGCCTTCTAATGTAGGGGCTTTATCGTGATCTCCTTCCTACTAGGATCTCTTTGTGGTAAGAGCTCCTTCTAACACTTCTGTCCCAGTAATTTCATCCACGACTTGAGTATCATCAATCTTTTATCCATCACTATCTTCATCTTTTTCTGGCTTTTCCTCTGCCATCTCTCTTGATGTCTGTACTCTACTCGTAGCTACCTTAACTAGCAATTTTGTGATCCGCTAATGTATTTTCATGCATTTCCACTGTCTCGTCGACTTCCTATGCAATCATGCTCCTGTAGGGCAGCCCCTTTCATTCTACATTTCTGGATATTTCCAGATACTGTAGAAGATTGTAGATAATGCCTGCTGGATATTTCCAAGTGGATGTCCCCTAGGCCTTTCAAACTCACAGTGACCAAATCTCACACCTTGGCACTCAATTCCTTTGTTTTCTCATATTCCTCCTTTTGGGGGATGTTTATATTATTAGCCTAATCTCCTAAATTTAAGAATTTCAAAGTCAGTTCCAACTCCCTGCCCCTTTCTTTTCCCATTTACTCTGCTGTTAGGTACTATTGACTTTACACTCCATTATCTCTTGAACCTCTCCCTGTCTCCTTATTGTAGCCTCACAACCCTGGTGAACTCTTATCCTCTGTTTACTATCAAAATAGCTTTTTAGTTTGGCTTCCACTTCTAATCCATCTTCTACAATATTGGCGGAATTATCTTATATAGTGCAAGTCTTATCACACCACCTCACTGCCTCCATCTCTGTGGCATCCACCTCCCTCACTGCCTACAGTTGAACTGCTTAAACAAGGCAGAGTGTACAAGGCTGGCTCTGGAAAACATTACTGTGGGGGGATATTACACCTTCTTGAAGTGTCGATTTTCTTCAATGATAATAATTTAGGTGTAGACTAACCTCAATGAAAAGAGGTTAATAACCTCAATGGAATGAATAGAAGAGTACATAAATATATATGCATTTTTACAATCTATCTAAAAAATTCAAATAAAGTCTGTGCTTGTTGTGGGGTGTCCTAGATCTCTGCACTACGCTTTGCTATATTTCAGTAGAAGAAGTTGAGGAGTGCTGATGTGTAGGAAAATCCACATTTCTAAGTGAAATATACAAGCTCTTTATAATTGAAACTAATTACCTTTAAGAATCACTTTGTTCCACTCTTTCCAGTGAATTGAATGGCTTGAAGGATTTCTAGAAGATGCATTGTAATGTTTTGTTACCTCCAGGAAGGAAATCTTCAGGGAACGTCTCCATCCACTCAAATTGACCTTTTCCTACAGCATATTGTGAAGGGAAGGCGTTCATGTCATCACAATTGTTTAATATCTTTTGTTTCTTATAGTTTTGTAATCCATATCACTTCCTTCAAAATCCACCTAGAGGTATTTAAACACCATTACAACAAACAAACATATGCAAAACTTATGACTAAAAGTTAATCATTTTATAGCCTTAAATAATTTATTATCCAACACTCTTTATTGTGCTTATAATAAAGTAAAAGTTTTTCTTGAAACACACAAAATATTTACAGATACAAAGAAGGTATGAAAAAATGCCCCTAAACTGTTCAGTATATGAAATAAATGTTTTTATTTTTTGACCATAAACTCATATATGCTTAGAAATAAAGGCCTTCTTCGTTGCCAAGGAAACATAGAAATCTTCCCCAAACAAATGAATCAGATACTTGCTTTAATTCTACCATTGACCATAACTAGTCACATATGCCACATGATAATATATGTGTTCAAACTCTAGTTTGCTATTTGAAGGATAACTAGAGCACTTCTCACTACTGAAGAGAAAAGCTATCAATTAAAATGATGTATTAAAGTATTTAACATATCTTAATATAGCTAAGAAATGATTTAGGATATGAGGATTTATTCAGTAAATGTCAAATTGGAATAAATAAAACAATTTCTTAAATTTTTGAACTTTGGATTTTGCTTCTAGAATCGCAGAACAGTACTTAACAAATCACTCTTCTACGGTAGTCTCTTAAACTGAGGTACGTTACTTTTTAACTTATAAAAAAGATTTCTATATAAGCTACATATGGCTTTAGTGACTACAGGATATGACAATGAGCATCCAACCACTTCCAAATTTATGCATATTCAGTAATAAACGTAAAACGGGATTATTGTAGAAATAGGATATTCTCCATAGCTCATGCTATCAAAGAAAATGTTGATCTAAATCTATTTGGAAGTGTTCTGGCACTTGAATTTGATACACAATTTGGGTAATAAAGGGATTGTGCTGCCCACTCCCTAGTGCCAGAAAAAGCAGTTTAGGATGTCTGTTCAGCGATGTGCTGTCAACACAAACCCAATTCCACGCTCTTGAGAGGGAGCACTGGGTTCAGATGCTCACAAGGCACTATTGAATTCACAATGACAAAACAGCATCTAAATACTTTACATGAGCATATCAGATGTACTAGATCTTCTCAATCACTACCTGACATATTGTCAAGCTTTGAAAAGATTTCTTAAAGTTCTGAAAGTAAGCCAAGGATGTCATTTAGACAAGTTATATATTCATTTAATGTAGTTTCATGTCGTCACAGGGTCACTTCAGATTCCTTATGATTCTGAACTATGTGATTAGATTCAGAACATAATAGACTAGATCACTTTTAGGTAAGCTAATTCTGACTAAACTCCTTAAAACAGAAATATCATATATATCTGTTTTAGGTTGCTTTAATGAAATACATATAAACAGCAATGTGGCCAAAAGGTTGAAAACTAAGGTGAGAGATAACAATTGGAAGGTCAAATGCTAAAGTATTCACTGTCTTGAAAGAAAATAACTGGAAAAAGCTAAAAGCATCAGTCCAATGGTCTTTTTCCACATTTCTCATCTTGTAAGTTTTCTGTGATCCTTCAGTTTTGTTAGTGTTCCTGAGATACTGTGTATGTGCTGGAGAAAATATGTTATACAGCTTTTCTTTTAAATTGGGAAACCACCAAAAACCCTCTAGAGTTCAAAAAGCCCTTTACAGTATTATATATGTTTCTTTGTAATGAGTACAACCAGTGAGATTTTTACAAGATGATCTGAAAGTACCACAGTTAATGAAATAAAATATATAAATCCCTCAATCTACAAACTAGAATAAAAATAAATAAATAAAAAGCCTTAAATAGGCCAGGCTCAGTGGCTCACGCCTGTAATCCCAGCACTTTGGGAGGCTGAGGTGGGCGGATCACAAGGTCAGGGGATTGAGACCATCCTGGCAAACATGGTGAAACCCGGTCTCTACTAAAAATACAAAAAATTAGCAGGGCGTGGTGTCCGGCGCCTGCAGTCCCAGCTACTCGAGAGGCTGAGGCAGGAGGATGGTGTGAACCCGGGAGGCGGAACTTGCAGTGAGCTGAGATCGTGCCACTGCACTGCAGCCTGGGCAACAGAGTGAGACTTTGTCTTAGCAAAAAAAAAAAAAAAAAAAAAGCCTTAAATAGCATAAGTGGTTCTACTTAGGCAGTAAATCTAAATAAGGACAATTAGAAACATGAAGAAAAATAATTTTGAGACTTGATGCTGAGAAATCCCTCAGCAAATATCTCTAGAAAATGAAACCACAGGCCAGGCATGGTGGCTCACACCTGTAATCTCAGCACTTTGAGAGGCTGAGGCAGGTGAATCATGAGGTCAAGAGATCGAGACCAACCTGGCCAACATGTTGAAACCCTTTCTCTACTAAAAATACAAAAATTAGCCAGGCGTGGTGGTGTGCACCTGTAGTCCCAGCTACTCAGGAGGCTGAGAGGCAGGAGAATTGCTTGATCCCAGGAGGCAGAGGTTGCAGTGAGCTGAGATCACGCCACCGCACTCCAGCCTGGCAGACAGTGTGAGAAAAAAAAAAAAGAAGAAAGAGAGAGAGAAAGAGAGAGAGAGAGAGGGAGGGAGGGAGGGAGGAGGGAGGAAGGAAGGAAGGAAACCACATGGGTGATACTAGAAATTTAAAATTTCTTACTGTCCCATATTGATTGTAAAGATACTATCCTAGAGGGTGAAATCTATTCATGACTCAGTTTTCTGGAGTAAGCCACAAGGCCACAGTTACCTTGCTAATATTAAGAAGGACAAAAAATGTCTGTGGTCACGGTGGACGTGACAACAGACTCACCTTGGGAGGCCTGGCTGCTTGGTGTGTGTGATTTACTACACATGCATACCTGATTCACACACACAGCTGGCAACAGTGCCAACTTGTGCAACCTATTTAGAGAGGAATTTGACAATTTCTACCAAACTTAAGGCTGTATGTACCTCTTGACCCTGCTAGGACTTTAACATACAGACAGTCCCGCAAAAGTACCAATGGAAAGACAGACAGAGAAGCCACGTCTACACTGACAGACACAGTCAGGTGCATAATAGCAAAACAAAGCAAACACAAAGCAGCTTGAGTGTCCATCAGTGCAAGACTGGTTAAATAAATCATGATCTATTAATACAATGGTAAGAGGTGACAATGTGCTAGCAGCCCTCACTCTTGGCACCTCCTCGGCCTCGGCATCCAGTCTAGCAGCAGGGCTTGAAGAGCCCTTCAGCCCCCCACTGCACTGTGGGAGCCCCTCTCTGGGCTGTCCGAGGCCAGAGCCGGCTCCCTCTGCTTGCTGGGGAGGTGTGGAGGGAGAGGCGCGGGTGGGAACCGAGGCTGCACTCAGTGCTCATAGGCCAGCGGGAGTTCCGGGTGGGCGTGGGCTCCAGGGCCCGCACTCAGAGCAGCCGGCCTGCGCCACCGGCCCCAGCAGTGAGGGGCTTAGCACCTGGGCCAGCAGCTGCAGAGGGTGCACCAGGTCCCCTGGCAGTGCTGGCCCACCAGTGCTGTGCTTGAATTTTCACTGGACCTCAGCTGCCTCCCCTAGGGGCAGGGCTCCAGACCTGCAGCCCGCCATGCCCAAGCCTCCCCCTACCTCAGTGGCTGTGGGCTCCTGTGCAGCCCAAGCCTCCCCCACAGGCACCGCCCCCTGCTCCCTGGCGCCCAGTCCCATTGACCACCCAAGGGCTGAGGAGTGCAGGTGAGGCTTGGGACTGGCAGGCAGCTCCGCCTGCAGCCCCAGTGCGGGATCCACTAGGTGAAGCCTGCTGGGCTCCTGAGTCTAGTGGGGACTTGGAAAATTTTTATGTCTAGCTAAGGGATTGTAAATACACCAATCAGCACCCTGTGTCTAGCTAAAGGTTTGTAAATACACCTATCAGTACTCTGTATCTAGCTAACCTAGTGGGGACTTGGAGAACTCTTCTGTCTAGCACTCTGTCTAGCTAAAGGATTGTAAACGCACCAATCAGCACTCTGTCAAAATGGACCAATCGGCTCTCTGTAAAGTGGACCAATCAGCTCTCTGTAAAATAGACCAATCAGCTCTGCTGATTGTTGGCTGCTGGCGCCAACGAGCAGCAACCTGCTTGGGTTTCAACAACACTGTGGAAGCTTTATTGTTTAGCCCTTTACAATAAATATCACTGCTACTCACTCTTTGGGTCCACCCTGCCTTTAAGAGCTGTAACACCCACCGCAAAGGTCTGCAGCTTCACTCCTGAAGCCTCCAACACCACAAACCCATGGGGAAGAAGGGACAACTCCAGACGCACTGCCTTTAAGAGCTGTAACACCATGAGGGGCTGCAGCTTCACTCCTGACAGCCAGATCATGAACCCACCAGAAAGAAGAAGCTCTAGACACATCCCAAGGAACAAACTCCAGACACACCATCTTTAAGAACTGTAACACTCACTGCGAGGGTCCGGCTTTATTCTTGAAGTCAGTAAGACCAAGAACCCACCAATTACCGACACAGTGGGATATTATGAAGCTGGTAAAAACTGGCAAATTTCCAAGTGCTGATTTATACTTTGGTGTATTCCAAAATATATTTTGTGAGTAAAATAGTGGAAATCTGAGTTCATACTTTTGCAAATAAGAAAACTATTAACGTGCGTTTTCGTGTAAGCATTTTTTTTAACCTGGAAAATACCTAAGAAATGTTAACATGATTCCAGTGTTGAAAGAGATTTGTGAGGAGCGTTTGAAGAGTCTTTTTAATGTTGTCTCAACATTTTAAAAGAGCCCCTTTTTCCTGCTGACAATCTGATGAAATCCAGTGGTGGACTCTGAGCACCAAACAGCCTTTATCCCTCAGACTACACCATCAGGTAGTAGCTAGTGCTGCCTTTAGGGCCCAAGAACTGCATAAGAAACAAGTAAGTATCCTAGAGCCTCAGGCCACTCATCCATCTTCAAAAGGTCACCTCCTCCACAGCATTTCCTGACGCCCGCACCCCCGAAGAAGGAATTCGCCAGTCCTGCCTGCATTTTACAGGGGACATTTTCTCTGGTTTCTCTGTTTCACTCTGTTAGACCAGAAGCCTTCTCAACCCCTAAAACTCTTAAATAGCTATCCGACAACAACCAGACACAGCTATTGGGTTCTTTGGTTCTAAACAAAATCTATAAAAAAGTTCAAGTGAAACGACACACATTCCAAATTATCCTGATTTTAGGCAGCTGCCCGATCTTGTGCCAAATGATAGATACTTTTTGAGTAGGTTTCCCTGGACTACAGTCGTCCAGGAACAAGAACAGATTGGGCAGACAAGCAAAATAAAGCAGGCGCTGTGTGGGGGCGTCATTAGCGGGGTCTCCTCTAGGGCTGTGAACACCCCGCCAAAGCCTGCAACCCCCCTGGCCACTCCACGCTTTCTCCAAACCAAGGGCTGCTCGCAAGGAAACCTAGAGCCGACCCCGACCAGACTTCAAAAACCGTCCCGACCCTCGACCCCCCAGGGTACCTTAAGCGATACCTTGCAGTCCTCCGCCTCGTAGGGCACAACCTCATAGACAATAGCCCGGGGGCTCCTTCTTTTCTCTAGGGCGCCGCATCTTCCTCGGGCTGCGCTTCATTGACTCCACCTGGTGCAGCGCCGGCACCTGGGGCGAGACAGCGCTGTCACCCGGCCAGGCGCTGGCGTCCGCGCGAGCCGGAGAGCTCCGGCGCTGCAGCTCACAGGCAGCGAAAAACTCGCTCCGCAGGAGCCCTGGAGAACTTCTGTAAGTTCTCAGGCCCGCGCTACTTACAGTGCAGGAAGCAGGCGGGGCCTGGAGAGGAGGTAGAAACGCAGACCTCTTTCGCAAAGAGGGCGGCGGTGCCGCTTCTGCCTGGGACTCGCCGTTTCCGGAGCAAAGTGAGTCGCCCGTCCCGCTCTCCTGCAACTGCAGCAGCGCACTCCCAGAGTCAAGCGTGTCAGTTCGGTGTGGATGCAGCGAATTTGTTACAATCTACACACTAAGAGCCCCCTTGCCGCGCCCTGCCGCCCCCCTCAACGGTGTGTGTGTGTTTAAAGAGAGGAAGAGAGAATGACAAGGTACATTGGAAAGTTTTTTTAGTTTTCAGGATTTTTTTCCAACTAAAATTCTATGGACCTGTGTTTCCCTCCATGTGCACCTCCTTCTGGGGGCCTCTTTGATAAGGAAATAAGGTTTTTAGCAAACTTCTCATTTCAAACATTTGGGAGAACAGCTAAACGCTAGCACTGGTTTGAGGGACCAGATTAAGTCCTCATGAATCTCAGGTCCCATTTCCTGTGGATAATAGTATTGATCCCGTCATGCTTTAGTGTTTAAGGGTGGTTAATAAAAAAGTTAGGTTAAAGGTAAGCCACTGCTGACTGGTATGTTTGTTTGCCCCCAGGTTTGTTTGAGAGACTTACCTTCATAGGTCTGCTCTGCATACGTGTCAATTGTGTAAAATAAAAGGCGTTCCCTCTCAATCAAATAGGCTGGTTCTACTTTTATGTAGAGACAAGGGAGCCTCTGAAACTGTTGGCGGTAAGTTCAAGTTAACAAGGCTAGAAAGCAAGAAACCTTCTTTCTAAGGCTGATTATACCTTGCACAGGACAGAACGTAGCTTTGACAGTCTTTTGCTTTGACAGACTGTGCTTCCTGAAGGCCCTGGATTGTCGTATTCTCCTGCTCATATCCAGCACTTAGCACAAGGCCCCCGTGGATCTGGGATCTGGCATAGAGGTGCACTCAGTAACAGTTTGTGGACTGTCTGACCTAGGGGCTATGGTGGGCTGAGCTTAGGGCTAGGCAGAGTGGGCATGACGATGTTAAGGAACCATGAAAGGTCCCCCCAAATCTTCCAATGGATATGGCAGGTTGCCATCAATTCCACCCCTGAAGTGGAATTTCTTAGAAGGATTATATTGAACTTAACAACATCATGAGTCCATCAGTATGGCTTGCTAGAGGATACAAGGTGTTCTACTTCACCCTCTCACACTTTCCCCACCAGCATCTTTGTTCAGGGTGTACAGAATAGGAATCAGTTGCACAGCTTGCTATGATTTAGTTGAAGGAGGTAATGCATTTGGAGAAACCAGTAAAGAAAAGAATCAGAGGGATGGGTAAAGAGAGTAACTCTCATTGAGCCATCGCTGTCTACCTGACATTTTCCATACACCGGGTTCACGCTTTAAAATGGAAATACCTCATAGGAGTATGATGACTTTTTATTCTTTATCATTGATTACTTTGATCAATTGCTTTTCCCACAACACTTAGCTGAAAAGGGTCACTAAGGCAAAAAGGGAATAAAGAGGATGTTCAAAGTGGTCATTTTGGAAGCTGGGGCAGAAGGCATATCATCAGATGGCTCTGTTGGCCCTTAGAGACCAGGGAGGGAGGTGCTGCAGGGAACTCCAGCAATGGAGAGTGGAGGAGAAGGCTGGGAGAAAAGTGGCTCCAGGCCAACAGCACCCCTCCTTTGTAACATCCCCTGGGGCCAGCTGCCAGCACAGAATGATGCTTTCTGCATTCTTGCTTCTGTACCCTATTTACATCCCCAAAGCATGTATTCTCTTAAATTTGTCTTCTCCAGCTTTAACACTGAAAAATATGGATGGTTAGTGTTATAGAACTGAATGTTTATATATATATATATATATATATGTGTGTGTGTGTGTACACACACACACACACACACACACACAGAGAGAGAGAGATATTTGTTTCTAGACCCCTATCTTCTTCTATTGATCAATATCCCTATATTTAAGCCAATACCATATGGTCTTGATTTATATATTCAGATTATTAATCCCTTGTCAGATGGGTAGTATGATGGTTAATATTAGGTGTCAAGTTGACTAGATTGAAGGATGCCTTGATGGCTGATGAAGCATTATTTCTGGGTATGTCTGTTGCATTGAGTCTATAGGTCCATTGGGTGAGAAGGGTCATTTTTAAAATATTAAGTCTTCTGATACATACATGGCATATTTTCAATTTATGTAGATCTATCTTGATTCTCTTGGTAGTGTTTTGTAGTTTTCCATGTACAGTTCATGCATATTTTTGTTAAATGTATTGTTAAGTATTTTATTAGTTTTAAGCTATTTTAAATGGAATGGTTTTTTGTTTGTTTGTGTTTGTTTTGTTTTGTTTTGTTTTGAGATGGAGTCTCATTCCAGGCTGGCGTGCAGTGGTGTGATCTTGGCTCACTGCAACCTCCACCTCCTGGGTTCAAGCGATTCTCCTGCCTCAGCCTCCCAAGTAGCTGGGACTACAGGCACGCACCATCATGCCTGGCTAATTTTTGTATTTTTAGTAGAGACGGGGTTTCACCATATTGGTCAGGCTGGTTTTGAACTCCTGATCTCATGATCCACCCGCCTTTGCCTCCCAAAGTGCTGGGAAAGTGCTGGGATATAGGCATAAGCCACCACACCCAGCCAGAATGTATGCCTAGTGACTTTGAGACCCTTCGTGTGATAGCTGCCTTTAATGAGGGGCCATTGTCACTTTGTAGGTACTTAGGTAGACGAAAGCAGGGAATTATTTCATTAAATAACATTTTTATTACCTTAGAGGCCTTTTCTGTACAGCATGGAAATGCTTCTACCCAGTTAGTGAAAGTATCTACCCACACCAGGAGATACTGGATGCCCTTCCTCTTTGGCATATGGGTGAAGTCTATCTGCCAGTCCTCCCCTCGATAGCTTCCCATCTTTTGTGTTTGAGGAGGAAGGAGCCACCTGTTGAGGGGATTATTTTTAAGACAGACTTCACCAGCATTAACAACCTGTTTTACTGTTTTTAATAAATTAACTCCTGAAAACAATCTCTGGGCACATTGATAAGTTTTATCCTTTCCCAAGTGAAAAGCTTGGTTTAGGATCTTAAGGAATTTCCACTGGTTGAAGGTGGGCAAGTAGAGCTTGCCATCCTATGACTGTAGACTTCCAGAGGGTTAGAAATTGTACCCTCGACAAATAGTGAATTCTACCTCTGCAAGGGAGTACTGGGGCTTAATTTCTTTTATGAAGCCGTCACAAATTAGAGGGGCTTTGTCTGTTGAGGCCCTGAAGCTTTCTTGCCACTGACTTGGCTGCCTGATTAGCTAACTTGTTTCCTTTGGCTATTTCATCTGTTCCCTTCTCATGACCCTTAGAATACCTCACTGCTACCTCTTGTGGATGGAAAACTGAAGATAATAATTGGTAAATTTCCTGATAGTATTTTATAGGAGATCCATTAGTCATAAGAAAGTGTCTTTTTTGCTAAGTGGCAGCATGAGCATGAAGAACTAAGAAAGCATATTTGAAGTCAGCGTAAATGTTAGTTACATAGTTACATTTCCCTTGCTTCATTCAGGTGCTTTTGTAAGAGCTATCAGTTCAGCTAGTTGAGTGCTTGTGCCTGGAGAGAGAGGTGCACGTTCAATAACATCATTCAAAATGACTACTTCATATCCTGCCTTATAGACCTCTTGTTCCACAAAGGAACTTCCATCTGTAAAGAGGTTCCAGTCTGGAGTTTCTAGGGGAGTTTCCCTAATGTCCTCTCTGACTGCATAGGTTTGTACCATGACTCATTCGCTGTCATGTTCAGGTTCCCATTTCATCGGGGAGGAAAGTGGCTGGGTTTAAGCAAGAAAAGTTTTTTACTGAACTGATGACCCCTCTAAGAGGAGAGCCTGATGTTTAAGCAGCCATTTGTCTGTCAGCCAAAGGCTTCCCACAGAAGACAGCAATCCCACTACATCATCTGGGGTATAAACAGTTAAGACATTTCCCAGGGTTAATATGGTGGCCTCTGGTACCAGCAGGACCACTCCAGCAATTGCTCAGAGGCATGCTTGCCATCCTTTAGCCACCAAATCAAGTTTCTTGCTCAAGTAGCCCACTGGCTGTTGAGCTGGTCCTCAAACTTGAGTTAAAACTTCAAAGACCATTTCCTTCTTTTCTGATACATAAAGATTGAAGGTCCTCCTACGGGGAGGCTGATGGCTGGTGCCTTAAGTAAAGCTTGTTTTAGCTGGCTAAAGGCCTTTTGAGACTCAGGTTCCCAGGTTAGGAAATGGCTTTTAACCACTTGAGTTTCTTTTTTGAGGTGATATAAAAGATTGAATGCCTATTTCACCATACCCAGGTATCCATAGTCTCCAATATCCTGTAATGCTCCAAAATTCTCTTATTTGCCTGAGGGTTTTAGGGAGGGGGAGGTTGAAAATGGGCTTAATTCTTTCTTCCCCTAATGCTCTGGTCCTTCAGACAACTCTAAACCCAGGTACTTTACTGAGGTTTGGCAAAGCTGGGCCTTGGATTTTGAAACCTTACATTCTGTCACGTAAGAAATTAAGAAGAGCTTCAGTGCCTTCTGGAGAAGCTTCCTCAGTGGGGTCACAGAACAGAAGGTCATCTACATATTGCAAGACCCTGACCTGAGGATGGGAAAACACAGAGAGGTCCTTTGATAGTGACTGTCCAAACAAATGAGTACTGTCTTGAAATCCCTGAGGCAGCACCATCCATGCTAACTGGGTGTTTTGGCCAGAGGGATCTTTGAAAGCAAACAGATAGTGAGAGTCATGATGTAATGGAATACAGAAAAAGGAATCCTTTAGATCTAGGACCATGAACCATTTAGTTCCCTCAGGTATTTGAGTCAGCAAGGGATAAGGACTAGGGACCATCAGATGAATTAGAATTATGGCCTCATTAATGAGTCAGAGGTCCTGAACTAGTCTCCATTCCCCATTGGGTTTTTGTAATCCTAATATTGGGATGTTGCAGGGGCTGTTACAGGGTTTGAGGAAGCCTGGCAATTAAGGTTATTAATAATGGCTTCTAGCCCTTTCCTAGCCTCTGGCTTTAGGGGATATTGTGTCCGGTTAGGAAAAGAAGTGTAATCCTTAACATGGATTCAGACTCTTAGCGGTTATAGCTCAACCTATTCTTCCTTGAGTTACCCACACTTCTGGATTAATATCAGCTTCCACCAGTGGGAAACAAAGAGTTTGTTCTCAGGCTATAAGGATGCTTGCCCCCATGTGAGCTAAAATGTCTCTACCTAATAAAGGAGTGGGACTTTCAGGCATGATTAGGAAGGCATGTGTGAATAATAGGTCTCCCCAGTTACAGCAAAGGGATTGAGAAAAACATTGGGTTAAAATCTTTCTTAAGATGCCTATCACAGTTGTACTACAAGAAGAAGGGAGGCCTCGATAAGAGACAAGAAGAGAGGCTGGCTCCAGTGTTCAAAATGAGGTCCACCCTCCTTCCTTCAATATCCAGAATCACCTGGGACTCCTGAGCAATAATGCAGTTTGAGCCACTGGAGCCGGGAGTTTGAGCCCCAGGACCCATCAGTCCTAATGGACCATCCGTGAGATGAGTCCTGAGCCTAGTGACTTCCATCTCTAGGGGCAGTCCAATCTCCAGTGGTCACTGCCACAGGCTGGACATGGTTGAGGTGGGTATTTATTTTCTTTTTTTGCTGTCTTGGCACTCCTTCTTAAAGTTCTCTGACTTCCCACACTGGTAGCAACTAGCAGATGCGTCTTGGGGATCCTGGACTTGGCAAGCAGCCTCTGTCCTTCTCTTTTGTTTCCTGTCTTTCTCTGGGGCCTCCTCTTGGTCCCTATTATAAAGACAGAGGAGGTTACTCTCATCAGGTTTTCCGAGATGATATCTGGTCCTGTATTACTATATTATCTTTCTGTAGCTTTCTTCTGATATCAGGAGCTGCCTGTGTAATAACCGTGTTCTTTAGGATTAGCTGTTCCTCAACTGACACAAGGCATAAGGAGGAGTGTTTTATTGGTGCCTCTCTCAGCCTTTCCATAAAGACTGTGGGATTCTCATCTGGCTTTTGCATTATCCTGAACAGTAGAGTAAATAAGAGGTTTGGCCCTTGTTCTTCATAGGCCCTGCAATATGCACGTTAAAACATGTTTTCTTTTCCATTTATCTGTGAAGTCTTTGGGGTTCCAATCAGGGTTGTCAAGAGGTACTGCCTCTTTTCCTATTGAGAATGGAGAGTCTCCTATTTCTTCTCCTTCCCTATTTTCTCTTTTCCTTTTTGGCCTGCTACATAGGACATATTGCTTTCTCCAAACTTCTCTCCTGTCTGCAGAACTGCCTATCTCTCAGCTGTTATTAAGGTTTGGCTTATGAGCAGCATAACATCCCTCTGTGAGAGGTCAAACACCTGAGTTAAAGTTTGGAAAGCTTCCGTATACCTATTGAGGGTCAGAAAATCAGCCTAAGTCTCCCTTTATTTGCCTAAGGTCCTGCAATAAGAATGGAACTTGAACACTAGTGGCATCACCTCCATTGGGCATTTCCTGTAGGGATAAGAGTGGAGCTGGGTTGACTGCAACTCTTGCAAAGGTTTAGTAAGAAGGCCAAGAAAATGAGCCACTTTTTTTTTTTTCCAAAGTCTTGGTGTTTAAGGTGTTCCAGTGCTTCAGAATGCACTGCAGAGGGGTGCAGGCAAAGACGGTTTGTTACCCATCTAGAAAGGGAAGTGAGAAAAAGGAGTTCCTCTAATATCCCTTCTTTCCTTAGAAATGGCCCAGGATGGAGGGGAAGACAGTAGGGGCATACCCCCAACTGTTTCCCCTCCTTGGTTTCCTGAGCTCAGCATCCATTAAAGGTGCTCCCCATGGATGCCGACATGACCCTCAGCCATGGAACCAGAAGAGCGAAGCAACTGGGATTAGTCACCTTCAGCCACGTAACTCTAGTCCTCTGCTAGTAATTTCCCTTTGACTCCCTACGCTTGTGTAATCTGTGTGGCTCTCTGATAGATGGACTATGTAGCAGCTGTATTTGGGCAAGGCCCCTTAATACAGGGAGTGTATTGGGTTGAGCTCTATATTCTGCTATTATGGTCTGGAGTAAAGTATTTACTCTTAGGCAGTGGCTCTGGTTAGCTTTCAAAAGTAAAATCTCCTTACTATTTAAATAGTGTTTTAATTAGAGGCAGAATAGGTACCTTAAAAGAAGGTAGGGACTAGATGCAGGTTTTCCTGCTGATGGGACAGCACTGAGACTAAAATTTGGCTTTGGAGGACATTTTCCTCCTCATTATTGAATTTTTCCATTCAAAGAAGGAGCATAAATCCTGGTTTCTAGTAGTGGGATGCAGAAAGAGAGGAGTATTGGGAAGATAGAGTATTTCAGCACTGTTAACAGCGTCACCAGGGCGTGTGAACTTTGTACTTGTAATGACCCAAGAAGCCACTGCATTCCTCACCCCTACTCAAACCTATACAACACTGAGGAACATACCCTGGGGAAGACTGGGAAATAGATTTCACTCAGATGCCAACATACAGGGGACAAAAATATCTGCTAATATTTATAGACACTTTCACCAGATGGGTAGAGGCTTTCCCAACAAGGACAGAAAAGGAATTAGAAGTGTCCACATTCTTACGTAAAGGGATAATTTCAAGGTTTGGATTACCAAAAAGTCCACCCAGCAATAACATACCCTCCTTCACAGCTAAAGTGATCTAGCAGATTTCCTCAGCCTTGGACATTACACATTATCTTCACTCCTGAACACCTCAATCCTTGTTAAGCTAAAAAAAAGCTAACCATGTTTCTGAAAGGACATTAGAGAAACTCTGTCAAGAGACTTTGCAGGCCTGGATTTCTCTCTCACCCGTAAACCTTTTACATGTGAAAATGGCTCCAAAGAGAACTCTAAAATTTAGTCCATTTGAAATGACTTATGGGAGACCCTTTTTAACTTTAAACCTCCTGTTTGATGAAGACACATATACAATGCTCACCAGTATTATCAACCTAGGCCGGATTCAAAAAGCCCTTGTGTGTGTGTGTATGTGTGTGTGTGTGTGTGTATATAATATTCCATTATATATATTATGTAATATATATAATATTACATTATATATAATATGTAATATATATAATATTACATTATATAAAATAGGTAATATATAATATTCCATTATATATATAAAATAGGTAATATATATAATATTCCATTATATATATAAAATAGGTAACATATATAATATTCCATTATATATAAAGGCATGTAATAATATTCCATTATATATA
Source organism: Papio anubis (assembly GCF_008728515.1). Classification (NCBI taxonomy): domain Eukaryota; kingdom Metazoa; phylum Chordata; class Mammalia; order Primates; family Cercopithecidae; genus Papio; species Papio anubis. Next base: position 67,874,511 of record NC_044983.1, read on the forward strand.
AAATATGTAATATATATACTATTCCATTATATATAATATGTAATATTATGTATACTATTCCATTTTATATAATATGTAATATATATAATATTCCATTTTATATATAATATGTAATATATATAATATTCCATTTTATATATAATATGTATATATATTCCATTATATATAATATGTAATATTATATATATATAATATTGCATGATGGAATAATATCCAATGGAATAATAATCCAAAAGGAACTCCTTTTTCTCACTTCCCTTTCTAGATGGGTAACATATATATATGCAATGGAATATTATTCCATTGGATATTATTCCAATGGGATATTCAACTTCAGAAAACAAAAAGATTCTGACACATGCTACAACATGGATAAAATTTGAAGACACTATACTAAGTGAAATAAACCACTTACAAAAAAAGTTGTATGAATGCAGTTATGTGATGTATGCAGAGTAGTCAAATTGATAAAGACAGAAAGTAAAATGGCAGTTTTCAAGGACCGAAGGAAGAGGAGGTTGGATAATTTCTGTTTAATGGAAATGAAATTTCAGTTTGTAAGATGAAAAGAGTTCTGCAGATTGGTAGCATAAAATGTGAATTTACTTAATGCTACTGTATATTTAATGATATACAGTATTTAATGATAAAATTGTACATGTATTTTATCAAATTTTTTTAAAACTAGAAAACTGGATCATAGTACTAAGAAAATAGGTCATTTATCTTGATTGTCAACATGCTTTGAGACTTCTGACTATTATTTAAGGTTCCGCTTTGTAACAGCTTGATGGGCGAGGGAGAGGGGAAAGGGTTAAAAACTACCTATTGGTGTTACAGCAGGTAGCTAATCGGCATAATCAGGGCAGGGGAGGGCTCCCCGACCCACTCGGGAATGTAAGGCAATCATCAGGTAATGGTCATGTGGTCATTAAGCTCTCCCTGTAAAATGGCTGATTGTAGCCAGCACCAGGGAAAGGCAGTCTCTCAATAGATAGAAAACACCTAAAGTTGGTGATCAGAAGCTTACCAATAAGATCTCAGGAGTTGGGCAAATGGGATCATGCATGCACACTTAGAGGCAAAATGTTGGAGTTTCAATGAAATACGACCCTTCTCTGTGAACATTCAATTGGTAAGGGAAGAACACCTCAAGTGAGAATGCGTACAAGTCCAGTAAACACATTGTGCATGTGTCTCCTCCCAGGTCACTGTACATGCAAGGCACTGTACATGCAAGGCCACTGTATGCAGGCCACTGTACATGCAAGGCAGCCCACTCAAAGGGAAGAATCAGGGAAGAGGGGATGCAAGATCCCAGAAGCATGTCACGTACCTTGGTTTAAGCCCATTTCCTCCTTCCTCCTCCCTAAAACCTTCATATAATTAAGAGAATTTGGGGGCATTACAGGATTTTGCAGACTATGTATACCTGAGTACCTTAAGATAGCTCGTCACTTATATCACCTCATGAAATAAACTTAAGTGGCTAAAACTCATTTCCTCACCTGGGAAACTGAAGCACAAGAGGCCTTTAACAAGCCTCACTTAAGGTACCAGTTCTCACACTTCCAGTAGGGAAGGCCATCAATCTTTTTTTATCAGCAAAAATGGGAATGGCCCTGGGAGATTTAACTCAAGCTCAAGGACAAGTTCAACAGCCAGAGGGCTACCTGAGCAAGGAATTTGATTTGGTGGCTAAAGGATGGCCAGCATGACTCTAGGCAATTGCTGCGGTGGTCCTACTGGTACCAGAGGCCAGCAAATTAACTTTGGGAAACGTCTTAACTGTTTACACCCCACGTATTGTAGCAGAATGCTGTCCCCTATAGGTAGCCTTTGGCTAACAGACAGCTGACTCCTTAGATACCAGGCTGTACTTTTAGTGGAGTCTACAGTTCAATTAAAATTGTGTTCACACCTCAACCCAGTCACTTTCCTCTCTGAGGAAATTAGGGCGCCTGAACATGACTTTGAACAAATTGGTGTACAGACCTCTGCAGCCAGGCAGAATCTCAGGAAAACTCCCTTAGAAAATCCAGACGGGACCCTCTTCACAGATGGAAGTTCCTTTGTAGAGCAAGGTCTCCATAAGGCAGGATATGCAATAGCCACTCTAAATGATGTTATTGAAAGTGCTCTCCTGTCTCCAGGAACAAGTGCTCAATTTGCAGAACTGATAGCTCTTTCAAGAGCACTTCAAAGAAGCAAGGGAAAGGTAGGTAACATTTACACTGACTCCTTGTATGCTTTCTTAGTTCTTTATGCTCGTGCTGCCATTTGAAAGAAAAGACACTTTCTTACCACTAATGGATCCCCTGTAAAATATCATCAGGAAATTAACAGGTTATTATCCTCAATTTTCCTTCCAGGAGAATTAGCAGTGATGCATTCTCAGAAACATCAGAAGGAAACAGATGAAATAGCAAAGGAAAATAAGTTAGCTGATGAGACAGCCAAGTCATTGGCAAGAAAGCCTAAGGGCCTCAACACTCTTAAAGCCCTTCTATTCTGGATAGAATCTCTAAGAGAAATTAAGCCTCAGTACGCCCCTACAGGGATAGAATTGGCCACTTCTCAGGGGTACATTTCTTACCCCTTAGGATGGCTACATTCAGAGAATGGCAAACTTCACTTGCCAGCCTCCAGAAAGTAAAAAGTCCTTAAGATCCTTCACCAAACTTTTCACTTGGGTAAGGATAAAACTTACTATGTCCAGAAACTGTTTTCAGGAGAGAACTTATTAAAAAGAGTCCAACAGGTTGCTAATGCTTGTGATGTCTGTCTTAAAAACAATCCCCTCAACAGGCAGCTCCTTCCTCGTCAAATACAAAGGATAGGATTCTATCCAGCAGAGGACTGGCACATAGACTTTGCCCACATGCCAAAGATGAAGGGCATCCAGTACCTCCTTGTATGAGTAGATATGTTCACCAACTGGGTAGAAGCATTTCCATGCTGTACAGAAAAGGCCTCTAAGGTAATAAAAGTATTAGTTAATGAAATAACTCCCCACTTTGGTCTACCTAAGTACCTCCAAAGTGACAACAGCCCCTTGTTTAAGGCAGCCATCACACATGGGGTCTCAAAGGCACTAGTCAGACAGTACCATTTCTATTGTGCTAGGAGATCCCGGTCCTCAGGAAAGGTAGAGAAGACAAATGATATCATCAGAGACACCTCAGAAAACTGTCCAAAGAAGCTCATCATCCTTGGGTCAATCTTCTTCCCATGATTTTACTGCAGGTAAGAAATACCCCTTCAAAGTAGGTGTGGGCCCTTTTGAAATGCTATATGGATGGCCTTTCCTTACAAATTACTTTCCAGTAGACCAAGAGGCCTCTGAATTGGTTAAGCATGCAACCTCCCTAGCTCACTTCTAACAGGAATTAATACAAGTAGCAGAAGTCCAGCCACAAGAAATAGAAGAACCTTTTATTAAACCAGGAGATTTGGTATTGATAAAGGCTCTCCTCTCCCTATCTTCTTCCCTAAACCCAAACTGGGAAGGGCCTTACACTTTTCTTTCAACCTCATCAGCAGTAAAATTTACAGAAATTAACTTCTGTATATGTTACAATAGAGTCAAATCTTGGAAAGCTGAGGGAGCAGCCCTGGATGGCCCAGAGGAATATTGTGGATATCAATGTGAAGAGAGAGGGGATCATTAGCTGAAAACCATAAAAGATAAGTAAATGAGTGAGAACTACTTGTCCTACTCAGTCTAACCCCTACCTTGCCAGATACTTTCAGTCATTTCTACCTTTCCTATCAAGATTCATCATTAGATATTAGAACTTCTTTTTCATGCATACTTTCAGGGACATTTTGATTATCCATGGGATTACATTTGTGACTTTATAGACACCCAAAGGGAAAGTCTATATCTTCACGAGTAAAATTTTAGATGAAAATTATTTACTGAACCATACTTGAAGAAGTTACTATACTCACTCTACTATTTGCAGAAGGACTATGCACTTTGCCGCATGCAATGTCAAATTCCAGAAGGAAAATTCTAATTGCTGTAATATTCTGCCTAATTTCCACCTTTATGGTAGAACTAATAATTATAGAAATGATTTAGCCAAAGTTAACACTAAAGTTACTCTATTCACCCAGTCCAATGCCACTTATCAAAAAAAAAAAAAAATTGCTTTTATAGCAATGCTTCTGGTAAAGTACAGCGACATCTGGTGGAGTCAAACCAGTATTACAACCCTTCAGAATGGCTAACAGGTATCAAACTCTTCTGCAATGGTTGTGTCCTATAGTACCCCCACTAATTGTGGTAATCCTAATATTCATATCTGAACCCTATATTCAAAACCTTCTTCTTTTCACCTAGAAGCTATTAAACTCCAAATAGTGCTGCAGATGGAACCATACATGGACATAACTTTCTTTCAAGGACCCTTTGATCAACCCCAGGATGAGCCTTAGCTGCTGTTCCCTACACAGCGCTCCTCTCCAGCAGGAAGTAGTCAGAAAGAGTCATCATAACATCAGTTAGGATTTACACTCCTGAGGGGGAAATATGATACAGAGGTAGAAAGAAATTATTTACGCAGATAGTAAGGGGAAAAGAGTCCTCCACAGAATTTCTTTTCTGACAAAAAGTGACTCACAACATTGTTTTTTTTCTAACAAAAAGCAGCCTAAAATATCAAGCTACAAACTTACATAAGCAAGCTGGAAGCTTACACTGGAGAATGACAGCAGCTGCACCAACAGAAAAAGGCTAGCTAGGGGCCAGCCATGTCTAACATGGAGGCTCCAGCTTCCTTTTTTTTTATTACCATGTGTTCAGTAAGAAAAAAAATAGTCAACATGGTGCAGCTGAGGCAGAGACCCACCTGCATAATAAATGTTTAGGGTGAGAGGTACTAGAGATTGTGCCTTGTGAAAATAAAACACATGATCTAACCACTTTCTTCATGGCATATATAAATCACACACCACCTCTTCACTAGCTCATTGATAAAATGGCAGGCATTTCACCACAGAACCAGCAAGCCATTTTTCCAGCACAACTCTCTGCAGCAGAGGGCTATTTTCTTTCTCTTGCTGTTAAAATTCCGCTGTCAATCTCACACTTTCTGTGTTAGTGTTTATTCTCCATGGCTGTAAGACAACAAATCTCAGGTGTTACACTAGACAATGAGGCTGCTTCAATAGCAGACCCCAAATATAAAAATATTTTACCCTGACATATGTTTCTTTTATGTATTTTGAAATGACCTTGCAAAACTGTCTTTAGAACATTGCCATTAATGCAGCCAGGCCATACCATTCTAGAACTTTTCCAGATCTAGGAGAGATTAAATGAGATTAAATGAGAGGCTGACGCTTTTAACATCTGAAAAGAGACATTTGCCACCTATACTCTCTGAAGGCTGCTACCAATGAGGCTTCTTCTGCTTAACAAGAAACTTGGCCTCCACAAACCCCCTATCTTAAATCAAGCATTCCTTTCTACTGACTTCAAGTCTCTTTAGACAAAACTTAACTCTTTCAAACAATTACCAATCAGAAAATCTTTGAATCCACCTATGACCTGTAGCCATCCCCCTTGAAGATATCTCACCTCCAAACTTGAACCAATACATTCCTTCCATGTATTTATTCATGATTTTATCTACAATTCATGTCTCCCTAAGTTGTATAAAATCAAATTGTAACCCAGTTACCTCAGGCACACTATCTCAGGACCTCTTGAGAGCTATACTCACTCATATTGCCTCAGAATAAACCTCTTTACATATTATACAGATATTTTTTAATCAACAGACTATTTCATAAGTCTTGTAAAATTATCTGGTTGTTTAAAACATGTACACGTATAATTTTGATAAAAATAAGAATATAATTATCTAAAATATTGCCACATTTATAGCACTATTCACCTTTGCCAAAATTATAGCCATCCTACAGAAATTAAAGTGATTCTTATTTTCCATATTGGGAAAAAAATGTTTCCACCAATTTCTGGATCTGTAGCAGGACCAGCCACAGGCAAAACTCCTCAGACACTGAGTTAAAGAAAGGAAGGGCTTTATTTGGCCAGGAGCATCAGCAAGACTCACGTCTCAAAAAATGAGCTCTCCGAGTGAGCAATTCCTGTCCCTCTTAAGGGCTTACAACTCTAAGGGAGTCTGCGTGAGAGGGTCATGATCAATTGAGCAAGCAGAGGGTACATGACTGGGGGCTGCAGGCACCGGTAATTAGAATAGAACAGAACAGGACAGGCATTTTCACAGTGCTTTTCCATACAACATCTGTAATCTATAGATAACATAACTGATCAGGTCAGGGCTCGATCTTTAACTACCAAGCCCAGGGTGTGGTGCTGGGCTGTCTGCCTGTGAATTTCACTTCTGCCTTTTAGTTTTTACTTCTTCTTTCTTTGGAGGCAGGAATTGGGCATAAGACAATATGAGGGGTGGTCTCCTCCCTTAGATCTAGTGGATGTTTGCCACCCAACTGACTTCTAAATCCTCTGTTTCTCCTTGCAGCCAATTTTCTTTACATAAGTAGACAAGGAATAATAAACATGGGTAACTTTAAACAGAAATAATATAATAACCTGTGGATAACAATGATAACACGGTGCCAACTGAAATTTCCTGGAAATTTTAAACACTCAGGAACATACATCACAGATTGTGTCCTGACAAATTAAGAAAATCCAATCCACACTCTTAATATTGTTTACTTCCATAGCAAATGTATCTAGACATAGAATGGGTAAAGAGAGAAAAAAAGAAATAACAGTTAAACCTTGAGCTGTGACCAGTGTTAAGTTGTACGCCATCCTGAATTTAAATATGCCAATGCAGAGGCTTTAGAATAGAAGAAGCCAAAGAAACTGCCAAGTATAAAGCCCTCGTGAAAGAATTCTAACACCCAAAGTAAGGAGTTGGTTTATCCATACTGATTTGATGAAAAACTCATTTTATAATAAAGTACATTCATTTTTTCTAGTCCTTTGTACAGAGATGCACTTTAGGATTACAGACCAGTTTCATCCCAAAAGAGCAGACAGAGGCAGTGATTGATATGGGGAAGCAGAATTCCCACCAAATTACAGGTTCTCAGGGTACAGTCATTTTTATCTGCCTGATCAAAGGACAAAATTTCAGTAGAGGGTCCCAGTAGGGGCAGCAGCATGTCCTGTTGCCTCAGACTTTCCTGTTGAGCTGGCTCTGTAATCTTCTTACAGAGCCACCAGGCTGTGGTCCTGCCTTCTACCTGCACAGCTGGGCAACCAAGGGCAGGACTAGGTTCTAGGGGAGGAATATGCCGGCAATGAAGTTCTGGAGCACTCCATGCAAAAATAATACAAATCCTTTAAAACAGCATATGTAAAATAAATCACAACATATGTATTAAACATACAATGGTGCTGAAATATTGCAATATTCTAGAGTTGTGAGGTTTTATCAATTACCTAAGCTTTGTATTTAAAGCTTACAGGCCTTATTCTAAGAATGCTTAATCCAATGCTGGGAATCATGTAATTGTATCAAGCAGTGAACAAAGAAATACATTAATGGTCAGATTTGTTTAAAAATGTGTATCTCCTTGGATCACTGCTGACCAACCTAACCTCTTTCCTGCATTCCTGCGTCCTGCCTGACCTCAGCTGCCTCTCTCTTTCCTTGTCTTAGACGTCAACTCCAAGCCACCAGTTCTTAATTTTGCCTGCACTTTGGTATCCTCTGGTGATTTAAAAATATAGATGTCGTGGTCCTGCTCCTGGATATTTCGATTTGGTTGGTCATGGGTGTGACTCTTTTAAAACACCCCACAGTTCGTATGATGCAGCCCAAGTTGGAAACGATGGCTTCCTTACATTGACTGAGGACCTCGGTTCTGGTGTCTTCCTC